>NC_086117.1:1747500-1995000 GCF_963921235.1 Mobula hypostoma | reverse complement strand
TTGATTGATCAGGGCATGGGGCGATTGATCAGCATATGGGGAGACGGCAGGAGATTGGGGCCAAGTAAAATCGTATCAGCCATGATGAAGTGGGGCAGCAGACTTGATGGGCCAAAAGGCTTAACACTGCTCCTATATCTTATGGTCTTATAGGTATCAGTCTGTCAAACAGGCCTCCTGTGTTACCGGATCACCGCACTTTTTGAGTAGTTTTTACTCTTTATTCTGCATTGTTATTCTTTTATCTTGTTCTACCTCAGTGCACTGTGTAATGATTTGATCTGTATGAACAGTGTGCAAGACCAGTTTTTCATTGTATCTCGGTACATGTGACAATAATAACACTTTGCCACTGTCCCGCTGTTCATTAAAGTAAAACCGTTTCTCTTGAGGGGCATAGTTTTAAAGTGCTTGGAAGTAGGTACAGAGGGGATGTGAGGGCTAAGTTTCTCACACAGAGCATTGTGGGTGCGTGGAATACACTGCCAGCGATGGTGGTGGAGGCGGATACAATAGGATCTTTTAAGAGCCCCTTAGATAGGTATATGGAGCTTAGAAAAATAGAGGGCTATGCAGTAGGGAAATTCTGGACAGTTTCTAGAGTAGGTTACGTGGCACAACATTGTGGGCCGAAGGGCCTGAAATGTTCTGTAGATGAAGACAAGGTTAAAATTACTTGCACACAACTAAAATGCCAGTCAGATTCTAACATCAGAAAATGGGAAAGAAACTGAAAATTACACGTCTGAAGGTGTTTATTTATTTCATATTTCTTGCCAGGTGTAAGAAAATTGACATGATGTTGAAATGGTTTGAAAAGCAGAGAATGAAATGAAATAGAATGTGCAAGCTAAATATGATAATTTATTTAGATCTTGAGATTAAATGATCTGAAATATATTGAAGTTTCTTCCAACAACTGTATCTAAATGCCTAAAATTAGGATCAGCACAGATACTGAATAACTTAATACAGCCCATTATAGTTTGAAGGCAGATGAATATGAGACCTGACTTACCCTTCACAGCATCCGCCTTGCCCTCTGCTGTTAGTTGGTGTTTTGAACCATGGACGATCTGCATTGCCCCAAGCTTTTACTCCCGATTTAACCTCATTAACGCCAACTGTTCAACCCATTGTATCACTCCTACATCTAGGTGCTTGCAAGGATGTAATGTTGAGGCTTTGTAAGGCGTTACTCAGACTGTACGTGGAGCATTGTGAACCGTTTTGGGCTCCTTAACTAACAAAGGATGTTCTGGCATTAGAGTTGGTCCAGAGGAGGTTCACAAGAATGACTCCAGGAAAGAAAGGGTTAATATATGAGGAACGTTTGATAGCTCTTAGCCTGTACATGCTGGAGTTCAAAAAGAATGAGGGGATCGCATTGAAACCTATTGAATATTGAATGGCCCAGATAGAGTAGATGTGGACAGGATGTTTCTTATAGTTGGTGAGTGTAGGACCAGAAGGCACAACCTTAGAATAGAAGGAGGACCCTTTAGAACAGAAATAAGGAAGGATTTCTTTAGTCAGAGAGTAATGAGTCTATGGAATTTATTGCCACAGACAGCTGTGCAGGCCAAATCATTGGGTATATTTAAATAGATTATGAAGACACGTAGTCCCCTTTTATTGTCATTTAGTAATGCACTTGCATTAAGAAATGATACATTATTTCCTCCGGTGTGATATCACAAAACACAGGACAAACCAAGACTGAAAAAACTGACAAAACCACATAATTATAACATATAGTTACAAACAGTGTAACAATACCATAACTTGATGAAGAAAGTCCGTGAGCACAGTAAAGTTCAAAGTCTCTCAAATGTCCCACATCTCACGCAGACGGGAGAAGGGAGAAAAACTCTCCCTGCCATGCCGACCACAATCCGACTCTGAGTCATCCGAAAACTTCGAGCTCTGATCAGCTCTCCGACACCAAGTACTGAGCACCATCTCTGTCTGAACGATTTGACTTTCTCGGTCACCAAAAGCAGGCAAGGCCGGGGATTTTGAGGGCTACCCTCCGAAAGATTCCCGACCACACAGTAACGACAGCAGCGGACAGGCGTTTCAGAAATTTCTCCAGATGTTCCTCTGTGATTTCACGTCCATTCTCCATCAAATCAGAAATGTCCACGGCCCCTATTTAACAGATATGACACTATTTTTCACTGGAGAGCTGTGCGCGGCACGGTGCGCTGCCACCTTCTCCTCCCGCCATACTTTAAGAGAGTTTGATAGGTTCTTGATTAGAGTCATAGAAAAGTACAGCACAGAAACCAGCCCTTCAGCTTATCTAGTCCATGCTGAACCGTTTAAGCTGCCTACACCATAGCCCTCCATGTCCTTACCATCCATGTGGCTATCCAAACTTCTCTTAATGTTGTAATCAAGTTCACATGCACCACTCGTGTGGGCGGTTCGTTCCACACTCTCACCACCCTCTGAGCAAAGTTTCCCTTCAGGGTCCTCTTAAACTTTTCACCTTTCACTCTTAACCCATGACCTCTAGTTGTAGTCCCACCCAACCTCAGTGGAAAAAACGGGCTTGCATTTACCCTATCTATACCCCTCATAATTTTGTATACCTCTATCAAATGTCCCCTCAATCTTCCATGTTCCAAGGAATAAAGTCCTAACCTATTCAATCCTATAACTCAGGTCTTCCAGTCCCTGCAACATCTTTGTAAATTTACTCTGTACTCTTCAAAGGTTCAAACGTCCAATTTAATGTCAGAGAAATGCCTATAATATATACATCCTGAAATGCTTTTTCTTTATAAGCATCCACGAAAACAGAGAAGTGCCCCAAAGAATGAATGACAGATAAACATAATGTTACGTACCCCGTAACTGGGTTGCCAAACCAGCAGAAATGGACCACTCAGTTGGAGTCTAGATTACTGGAACTAAGGAAGTTTTATTAAAGAAATAAGCAACACAGTACTCTAATAGTAAGGATATAAATGCAACAGGTTAGCAATGAATAAACACACATGTACACAGAACTAGGATAATAGGGTCAATCAGCTCTATCGCAGTCTAGGGGTAAAATGTTCAATCACAAGTGACAGAGTTCAGTTTAGTTGAGTTCGCAGTAATCGCCGTTGTGCCGTTGGGGGGAGAGAGAGCAAATGCTGATATTCAAATCGGATTCAACAGACCTTTTATATTTCTCGCAGTTAGCTTTCGGGCGAGCCCTTTGTAATGTCTTCTGAGGTCAACGACTGTGACCCCTCCGTTCCAGACACGATCGTTCTTCAGCGGTGAACCCGGCACCCAGGCAAGGGTGGACACACACCAGGTTCCCGCCGACCGTATCTTTCCATCCTGTGCATCTATGGCTGGTCCCGCGATCAGACCTCCAAAACTCCCACCGACTTGTGGGGGCGCACCGCTTCCAGGGTCTCGTTACCTCGTGGTGTCGTGTGTCGTGTCTTAGCGAACCTGTCCCTTTTTATCCCCCTGCTGGGGTATCGCCTGTCCATCACACTTCAAACAGTTCAGGGTTCAAAAGGAGCCGATCTTGACAATACTCAGACTGGTGTCTCCTTCCGTTAAACTCTCTCGTCTCTTCATTAATATTTCCAAATGCTGCTCCATTGTCTTACTTATCTCTCTCTCCTGAAGACAGGTGGCAGATCAACTGTTGACCCCACTGGTGCTAGCACAGGACAGTTAACATCTTAGTCTATGTGTACTTTTGTAACCCTCTTTTGTCACACCCCTCCCCTTTAAGGACTTTTACCGGGGTAAAAATTATAAGCATGAATACATTATTAGATACACACAAATATACATCTTCATCAGCTATTTGGCTAATACAGAGAATTTTAAGTTGTCAACACCTTGACAGACAGTCAGCAATCACATTTTCTGTCCCTTTTATACGTGTTATTTTAATAATCCTCTAAACCAGGCTCCAACTTAGCAAACTTCATAGTGGCCGAAAACACTGATGAATTGTGATTAGTGTAACCTCTCATTGGGTTTCGTCCCGGACCATGTTAACAAGGGTCGTCCCATCCTGACTTAGTTTTCTCTCGCAAGGGCTTAGTAGGAGGGGGAGGGGTAGTACCCGCAAAGTTATTGCAAAACTTCCTACAGTACCCCACCATCTCCAAGAGCCTTCTGAGGGCCCTCTTGTCTGTTGGGGTTGGGATGTCAGAGATAGCCCGCACTGTAGCTTGCATCGCTGCCAGCTGCCCCTGTGTTACCACAATTCCCAGATAAGTGACCTTCGCGTGGCCGAACTCATTTTTTTCAAGGTTCACTATCAAGCTGGCTTCAGACAGCCGTATTACATCGCCAATATACACTTCTGTGTTCGTTAGCCCTTTCGTCACTGAATTACTCATTCTATAGGGGTGTTGCTCACTAGGCTGACCTAGCGTGACAAACACCACCCAATGTCCCAGTTCTTTGCATCGCCTCGGGACAATCAAACACACGTGTGCGAGCTGTTTAATTAGCTCTCCTAAAGGGTCGCTTTGATCGGGGATTAAGGGAGAGACCTTATCAGCAGAGCTGGCCAAAACAATAGCCTTCTCCCATCTGGTCGGTACCATACTCATCTTTTCAAAATGGGTTTTCCCCTTATCAGGTGGCACCCTAGCTTCATTGATTTCCGCGCTAACACCAACTAGGTTTGTTAGCATGTCAAAAGCCTGTGACCGTCTCAGTTCGCGTCTGCAATAATCAATAACATCCTTCCTCCTGTGCAGCCAGAAAAACTCTGTCATGGCTCCGCCGACTGTTTCCTTCAGCACCTCAAAATGTCCGCCGAGGGGTACCTCGTGGGCCAGGTTAAAAAGCTCATCCCCATAACTCTTTTGCACCACCCCTCATTCCTCATCTGCGGTACTTGGTCTCCCTTCCTTCCTTAGCACCTCCCCCTTCACACCATAATTCACTGGCTCCCTTCCTAATTCTGTTTCACAGAGAGCTGTTTCCTCATCTCGCTCCTGTGCCTGTATAAAGTCCTTCTTTTCTAATGATAAATCTACCTTAATTTCCCCACTTCCTCCTGTTTCATTACGCTCCTTCTTTTCACTTTCTACCCCCTCCTCCTACAAGGCTGGTAGAAACGTCTCAGCAGTCTCTCGGGTCATACAGCGAGTTACTGCGCAAACAGGATGAACCTGTGAGTCCATGGGCGGGGCCTTAATGCTGACAGGCTGATCTGTCAATCTCACTTTCGAGAACACAATTCCTCCGGCGAGGTCATTACCGAGCAAGACTTCCACGCCTTTCATCAGTAATTTGGGCCTCACCCCGATCGTGACTAGTCCAGAGACCAAGTTGCTTTGTAGGTGTATCTGGTACAAAGGTACTGCTTCTGTCCCTTCCCCAATACCTTTGACCCTGACCTCCCCAGTCTAGGTCTCTGAACTAAACTCTTAACACACTCTTCAATATCAATGACTGACACGCTCCTGTGTCTCTCCAGATCCGCACTGGAACTGGGTTTAACCCCTCCTTCTCCGACACCAATCCGGCCGAGATAAACCTCTCGCACCCTTCCTGAACTTTGCTAGCCCTCTCCTCTCCTAGTGGTTCGTTTACCAGCTCAATACAGCCAGTGGAAATCGCCGTTTTTCCTTTTCCCGTCTCCTTCTTTGGGGCAAAGCACCTGGACGCAAAGTGTCCGACTTTCCCACAATTATAACAGATGACCCCAGGAGACTTCCTACCAGACTGCTCCCGGTCTACCTTATCCTTCTCACTAGTCCCCGGCTTACTTACTGACTTTTCTGGCGGACTCTCCCCGCCGTCCTGACTACCTTCTGGTAGCCTTTACTCGGGGCAAACTTCATTTTATGCGTCAACGCGTACTCATCTGCTAACTTAGTAGTTGTGGCTAACGTGGCTGCCTCTTTCTCATCTAGGTAGGGTCTCATACCGTCAGGGACACAACCTTTAAACTGCTCAATCAGGATCAGCTGTAGCAGTCTGTCATAATCCCCATTTACCCCCTTCGAGGCACACCAACGCTCACACTATGTCTGCATCTCACGGGCAAACTCTAAGTACGTGCGGTCCCACTGTTTCCTCGCATTCCGGAACCTCTGCCGGTATGCCTCCGGGATCAACTCATAAATCCTGAGGATGGCCTCTTTCACCACCTCATACCTCTGGGCATCTTCCGCAGACAAAGCCGAGTAAGCTTGTTGGGCTTTCCCTTTCAGTACACTCTGAAGCAAAACAGCCCACTTATCCCTCGGCTAGTCCTGACTTGCAGCAACTTTTTCGAAATGGAGAAAGTACCGATCCACATCGGTGTCGTCAAATGGGGGAACCAGCCTAACCTCCTGGGTTGCCCTGAACCCTCCACCTTGGTTCAGCATGGGCCCCTGCTCTGCCATCATCTTTAACCTTTCCAGCTCGAGTTCCCTTTCCCTCTGTTTCTCTTCTCGCTCCAACTGTTTGTCTCTCTCTCTCTCTTGCCGTTGTTGTTCTAACTGTTTCTCTTCGTGTTCTAGATGCCGTACCCGGAACTCGTGCTCGAGTCTCAGTTTTTCAAGCTGCACCTGTACTCCGTCTCCACCAGGTTTTCCAATAGATATCACCTCCAGCTCCCCTTGGGGAAACACACCTTTAGATACATAGTGCTCTACAATAGCTCTGTGTATCTCCTCTCTCCTCATTGTCGACTTCCCCTTAACAAGATTCAACCGTTTGGCCACAGCTGCCAATTCCGCTTTCCTGGCATCCTCTAATGCCTCCAAGGTCGGCGCCTTTAGAAATTCCTCAATCTCCATTTCTGCTGTTTACCTTTTCTTTCTTTTGGGAATTTTAACCCACTCAATTTACCCCGTCCCAAATTTAGCGTTCAAAATTGCGGACGAGAACCCCACTTATGTTACGTACCCCGTAACTGGGTTGCCAAACCAGCAGAAATGGACCACTCAGTTGGAGTCTGGATTACTGGAACTAAGAAAGTTTTATTAAAGAAATAAGCAACACAGTACTCTAATAGTAAGGATATAAATGCAACAGGTTAGCAATGAATAAACACACATGTACACAGAACTAGGATAATAGGGTCAATCAGCTCTATCGCAGTCTAGGGGTAAAATGTTCAATCACAAGTGACAGAGCTCAGTTTAGTTCAGTTCGCAGTAATCACCGTCGTGCCGTTGGAGAGAGAGAGAGAGAACGAATGAATATGCAAATCGGATTCCAAACAGACCTTTTATATTTCTCGCAGTTAGCTTTCGGGCGAGCCCTTTGTAATGTCTTCTGAGGTCACTGACTGTGACCCTTCCGTTCCAGACACGATCGTTCTTCAGCGGTGAACCCGGCACCCAGGCAAGGGCGGACACACACCAGGTTCCTGCCGACCGTATCTTTCCACCCTGTGCGTCTATGGCTGGACCCGCGACCAAACCTCCAAAACTCCCACCGACTTGTGGGGGTGCACCGCTTCCAGGGTCTCGTTACCTCATGGTGTCATGTGTCGTGTCTTAGCGAACCTGCCTCTTTTTATCCCCCTGCTGGGGTATCGCCTGTCCATCACACTTCAAACAGTTCAGGGTTCAAAAGGAGCCGGTCTTGACAATACTCAGACCGGTGTCTCCTTCCGTTAAACTATCTCGTCTCTTCATTAATATTTCCAAATGCTGCTCCATTGTCTTACTTATCTCTCTCTCCTGAAGACAGGTGGCAGATCAACTGTTGACCCCACTGGTGCTAGCACAGGACAGTTAACATCTTAGTCTATGTGTACTTTTGTAACCCTCTTTCGTCACAATAAGAACCCCAAAGTCCCCCCCACAAGCTCCCGTCCCTCCTGCACATAAGTGGCAGCCAGCAACAACCCCCCTCCCCCCACCAGCAAAAGACGGGCAAGCATCGGTTCCACCACCGAGCGCTCAAACGTGAGCAAAGCAATAGCAAAGACACAGACTTGCAGTTACCCCAAAGACTTCGCGTTTCACCCGGCCTTTGACTTACCACAGATTCTCCCTCTCCCTAATAAGGGAGAAGGAGGTATCTCTGTTATTTCCACAGCAAGCGGGGAGACATAACAAACAACTCACCGGTTTAAGATGTTAAAAGTCCGTTACATTGCTTTTTCTGAGCTCTGTGCCCAAAGATCACAAAGATTTCAGGTCTTCGGGCCCACAGCAGATATCCTGACTCACCTAATGACACACGGGTCTCCTGCCATGACACCGACCCTTGATCCCCCCATCTCTGGAGCCCTGAGATCTTAGGCTTCTGAATTTGAGCCAGACTCTTAGGCCAAACCCTTGGCGTGCCGAACAACAGTGGCCGGTTATGAAACCCCGATAGCAGGTCCCATTCCTGCAAAGAACTGAAGTCAGCGTGTAACTCCAGGTCAGGGTCTTCAAAAGAGCCCTGAAAGGGAAAAATAAAGATATTAAAGATGGAAGATGGAAATCTTTTTCACATCTTCCTCTTTCAACCTTATTTACATCCTCCCTATAGGTAGGTGACCAAAACTGCACACAATACTCCCAAGTTAGGCCTCAACGATATCTTGTACAACTCCAACATAACATCCCATCTCCTGTACTCAGTACTTTGACTTATGAAGGCCAACGTGCCAAAAGCTTTTTGTATGACCCTATTTATGTGTACCGCCATTTTCAATGAATTATAGACCTGTATTAAACAGGTGGTTAAAGGTTGTGGGGAAAAGCCTATAGAATGGGGTTAAGAACAGTAATAAATCAGTCAAAGGTGGAATGGCAAAGCAGACTCAATGGACGAAGCAGGAATGTGCTTACATTAGAGGGTGTTCACAGGAAGTTCACGAAAATGTTTCCGGGATTGAAAGGTTTGTCATATGAGGAGCATTTGATGGCTTTGGGACAGTAATCACTGGAATTCGAAAGACAGTGGGTGGGTGTGGAAGTCATTGAAACCTATCGGATGTTGAAAGGCCTCAACAGAGTGGATGTGGAGAGGATGTTTCCTAAGGTGTGGGAGTCTAAGACCAGAGGACACGGCTTCGATAGAGAGGGGCGTCCTTTTAGCAGAGATGAGAAAGAATTTCTTTAGTCAGAAAGCGGTGAATCTGTGGAATTCATTGCCGCAGGCAGCTGTGGAGGCCAAGTCATTGGGTATATTTAAGGTAGAGGTTGATAGATTCTTGATTGGTCAGGGCATGAAGGGATACAGGGAGAAAGCAGGAGACTGGGGCTCAGAGGAAAATTGTATTTGTAGACTGAAATGGCAGAGCAGACTTGATGGGCCAAATGGCCTAATTCTGTTCCTATATCTTATAGTCTATGGTCTATGCAGTGTTTCCAGGCAGAGTCATCCCTTTTTGATAACGGGTGACTGGAGCAAGGATGAGTGGGATCAGCTGATGCTTGAGCAGGTCACTAAACAACCCTTCCACATCTGGGCAGCGAAGGGAAGTGGACATAGAACAATGTGTACAACATGCTGATTAAAACCTACCCATCAGATCAATACTTAGCAAGTGGATTGAGGAGAAATTGTGGATCAACGAATTCTTTCATTGCTTTTATTCTCCAGGTTACAACTTTTGTTAACTGGAAAGCAATTAACGGAGGAGCCAGACATCAGAATGCTAGGGCAGGTGATTGCTTCTGCTGCTGAAACAGGAAGCCTGGCTATAGGAATCGGTTTTCAAGCCTGACTTGAAGATTATAATTACACACTCAGTGGCCACTTTATTAGGTACAGCTGCACACCTGCCTGTTAATGCAAATATCTGATCAGACAATTATCTGGCTGCAGCTCAGTACATAAAACCATGCAGACAGTTTGAGGGGCAACCTTTTAGGCTACATCCACACTACGCCAGATAATTTTGAAAACGCCGGTTTTGAGTAAAAACGACAGGCGTCCACACTAAGCGTTTTTCAAAATCTCTCTCTCCACATTAGACGGATATTTGGACGAATCTCTTCCTACTGGCCACGCATAGGACACAGAAAACAAGTGAAGAGAAAACAGTATACTTGGTGCGCGTTTGTCCAGTTACAGAGTAGAAAAACTTAAAAGGAATTGCTCTTGGCTCTCGCGCAGGAGGACTTAAAACTTAAAAAAACAAATACTGGAGCGTATAGAGGCAACCGACAGGGAGTTCACGGACAGTATGACCCGGCTGACATTGAAAAACTGACTAATAAATAAAGCATTAATAAAGCACCTTGTTAAATGTGTTGGGCACGTGGCCAAGTGGTTAAGGCGTTCGTCTAGTTACCTCAAGGTTGCTAGTTCGAGCCTCAGCTGTGGCAGCGTGTCTGTGTCCTTGAGCAAGGCACTCAATCACACATTGCTCTAGTCTGTGTGAGGAGTGGCGCCCCACACAGACTTCCAATCTGCGCCTTGTAAGGCATGAAAATGCCCGACGCAGGCCTCTCATGGTCTGAGTCGACGTTCCCTCCCTCCCTTGTTAAATGTATAAAACATGTCTGCATCAGTGTTATTTTGTATTTCCATACAATGTTACATTAGGCTGTTACACATGATAAGTACTTGCATAAATAGGTAAACCATCTTGGTTCTTGGTTCTTGATCCTCCAAAATATTCCACATGGAATTTAAACTGGAGGTGGCGGAGGGTGTTTTCTGTCCTTACCTTCATACAAGCAAGGACAGAAAACAGGGCAAAGTGAGTATACTTACTTATTCAGTAAGCTATGGGTCAAAGTATTTGGTGAGTACATTTCTAACTCTTCTGGCTTCAGTCTCGTTGCCGCCTGTTCTGAAATTGTTAGGTTTGCGAAGCGCAGAATCAAATATCGCTGTGATGATTGTACGCTCTAGTATCAATTGTTTGACGACAATAAAGTAATAATAATAATAATAAGAAGAAAACAATGAAATGCTGCACGTCATGACAGCGGTTTTAAAAAGCTCCATTTACCATGTCCACACTGCAACAGATATTAGGCGTTTTCAGATTTATTCACTCTGAAGACCGTTTCTGAAAATCTCCGTTTTCGGGGGATGAAAACGCCGTTTTAGTATGGACAGAGGGTCAAAACGAAGAGAAAGAGCTTTGTTTTCAAAATTATCTGGCGTAGTGTGGACGCAGCCTTAGAACAGAGATAAGGAGGAAATTTTTTTAACCAGAGTGTAGTGAATCTGTGGAATGCTGTGCCACAGACTGCGATGGAGGCCAAGTCCGTGGGGTATATTTAAGGTGGAAGTTGATAGTTTCCTGATCAGTCAGGGCATCAAAGGATATGGCGAGAAAGCAGATGGGATCGGGGATCAGCCATGATGGAGTGGCGGAGCCAATTCGATGGGCTGAATGGCCTAATTCTGCTCCTGTGTCTTATGATCTTATTGTCTTATGGTCAAGAGGTTCTGTTGTTCAGACGAAATATCAGAATGGGGAAGAAATATGATCTAAGTGACTTTGACCCTGGAATGATTTTTTGTCTCTGGTTTGAGTATCTCAGAAACTGCTGATCTCCTGGGATTTTCATGCACAACAGTCTCTAGAGTTTACAGTGCAAAAAAAAAAGCAAAAATATCCAGTAAGTGGCAGCTTTGTGAGTTAAAATGCCTTGCTAACGAGAGAGGTCAGAGGAGAATGGCCGGAAAGGGGACAGTAACTCAGATAACTGCATGTTACAACAGTGGCGTGCAGAAGAGCCTCTCTGAACGCATAACACGTTGAACCTTGACATGATGGGCTACAGCAGCAGAAGACCACGGTACAGTCAGTGGCCACTTTATTAGGTACAGGACGTATTGCGTGTCTAGGGTTTTGAAACTTGGAAATTGAAAATGACAAGTTTTAAATTGCTGTTGAATTTTTCGTATGAGGAACTTTAACTTCGTAGAATTTGAGCATCAGATTCTCCACAGTAACCCCAGATTCCACAATGCAAGGAGAGAGCATTCCAGAGCAGTATAAGAGTTGCTTGTCCTAAATGATATGCTGGTCATAAAATTGGTTATACCGTTAAAGGTAGCTGTGCCAGAGACAGGATTTGAAGGAATCTAGCTGGAGCAGGGTTGTGTGCAGGACTCAAATGGGAAACATTTGATATCCGTTCAGTGCAGTAAGCACTGAGCTCAATCTGGTCAAAGTACACACTCAACTGCAAAGTGTTTTAGCTCTCTTTAAATCATTTATAATGTTGGTTTCCCCAAGGCACCTTAGCTAACAGACTATTATTTGTGCATTAGTCCCGAGCCTACTGAACGCACTTTACCATTGCACATTCAACTTCAGTTTAATATGTTTTATTACCTCATCGTTCCCCGTGCTGAGTGAACACCAATGAAGGATTCACTGTTAGAAGAATAAAACTCCCTTAATCGCCAACAGTTCCTCCCTTCCAATATCAATTCAGCACTGTCTTTGCAACTGCAGAGGTAAACCTTCATATTCTGTTACTTAATGAATAGTACAGTCTGTGATTCATCAGTTGCAGCCGCCCAAGTAAATAATTCACACAAACCGATTCAAAGTCTCAATTGTTGAATGTCCCACTTTTATAAATTAAGTGAACATTCGGTTGTGAAAATTAAAGACACTGGAATTCTGAAAAAAAGAGAGAAAATGTGGAAACACACATCCCGTCAGGCAGGATCTGTGGAGGTGGAAGCTGAGTTCACATTCAGCTCTTTAAAGAAAGGCTAACTTGTCACATATTCATTGAAACATCAAAACATACAGTGAATTGTGTTCTTTGTGTCAACAACCAACATAGTGCAAGGATGTGCAGGGGGCAGCCCACCAGAGTCATCTTGCTTCTGATGCCAACGTAGCATGCCCACAACTTACTAACCCTAACCAGTACGTCTTTGAACTGTGGGAGGAAACCAGAGCACCCAGAGGAAACCCACATGGTCATGGGAAGAACATGCAAGCTCCTTACAGACAGTGGCTAGATTCAAACCTCGATAGGTGATCATTGGCATTGTAAAGTGTTGCAGTAACCACTGAACTACTATGCCACCTTAGTGTGGCTCTCCTGCCCATGTTCATTTTCAGCATGTCACTGTAGAAACCAATGTAAGATGGCAGGGCTCTAGGTGCTATTTGAGGCAACTTGGTAGCGTCACAGTTGGCACATCACCTTCCTGCTCCAGTAATCACTTTTAGCTAAAGAAATTCCGCCTCATCTCTGTTCTAAATGGACATCCCTCTATTCTGAGGCTGTGCCCTCCGGCCCTAGGCCCTATCACTATAGGAAACATCCTCTCCACATCCACTCTATCCAGGCCTTTCAATATTTGGAATGTTTCAGAATGTAATGTATCTGGAATTCTCTGTCCGGCGACATAGTGGAGGCTACCTCGTTAAATATATTTAAGACACAATTAGATAGATGTTTGTGTAGCAGGGAATTGCGGGTTCTGGGGAGAAGGTAGATGGAGCTGAGTCCTGTTATTGAATGGCAGTGCAGGCTCGGTGGGCTGGATGGCCGAATCCTGCTCCTAGTTCTTTTGGTCTTAACACTGATTGATTATCACAGTAATAGCAGAGAGCTGCGCAAAAAGACTTTGCAAACTTGCATCAGGAATGGGAAGAGTAATAACACCATAATTTTCAGTGGTTGCCATGGTGACAAGCTGATGAGCTGGATATTTCTTGTTTGTTTTCTATGGGTCGTTGGTAGAGATGATGCAATTAAACTTAATTCCTGTTCATTAAGACTTCTCAATTGATCGTTGCATGCTATTCCGTTAGAAAAATTAATTATCTAGTTGTGTTTAGCCTAATAATTCAATAGCCGTAATGTCACTGTAACCTGACTCGTTAGCCCAGTGAGATTTTTATAAACACACTGGGGGAGGTGAGGTGGCAGACCCACTGTAGTCAGATCTTCAGAGATAGATCTAGCCGACCTGATGATGACTGGGAAACCACTTTGTTGAGCCCCTTTACTCCTTCCCCTACTAAAGACAGGAATTCCCGATGGTCATCCATTTTAATTCTACTTCCCATTCCCATTCCCATTCCCATTCCAGCATAAACACACCAGATTCTGCAGATGCTGGAAATCCAGAGTAACACACATATAATTGTTAGGGGAACTCTGCAGGTCAGGCTGCATCTATGGAGAGGCATAAGCAGTTGCCGTTTTGTTCCGAGACCCTTCATCAGGATGGGAAAGGAAAAGGGAAGAAACCAGAATAAAATTGGATTTGGCCCTCCCCACTGATCTCCCTCCTTGCACTTACGTCCTAGACCTGCCCATTCACCTCCTCCCTCATCTGCATTCAGGGCCCCAAATAGTCCTTCCAGGTGAGGAAACACTTCACCTGCAAATCTGTTGGGATCTTCTACTGTATCTGGTCCTTCCAATGTGGCCTCCTCTACATCGGTGAGATCCAGCAGAGATTTGGGGACCACTTTGTCGAGCACGATTGCTTGGTCCTCAACCAGCAGGACTTCCCAGTAGCCAACCATTTTAATTCCACTCCCCATTCCCACTCTAACATGTCAGTCCATGGCCTTCTCTACTGCCACAATGAGGGCATGCTCAGGTTGGAGGAGCAACACCTCTTATTCTGTTCAGGTAGCCTCCAATCTGATTTCTTCAGCTTTTGGTAATTTTTCTCCCTTCCATTCTGACTCTCCTCTCACCTCTTCTCTTCCACTCACCTGTCCTTCACCTCCTTCTGGTTCCCCTCCTCCTTTCCTTTCTCCCATGGTCCACTCTCCTCTCCTATCACATTCCTTCTTCCTCCTTCTCCACTCACCTCTTCCACCTATCACCTTCCAGCTTCTTACTTCATCTCCCCTCCCCCACCAACCCACCTTCCCCCTCACCTGGTCTCACCTGTCACCTTCCCTTGCCCCCCCGCCTTCCCCCTCACCTGGTCTCACCTGTCACCTTCCCTTGCCCTCCCCCTGCCTTCCCCCTCACCTGGTCTCACCTGTCACCTTCCCTTGCCCCCCCCGCCATCCCCCTCACTTGGTCTCACCTGTCACCTTCCTTTGCCCTCCCCCTGCCTTCCCCCTCACCTGGTCTCACCTGTCACCTTCCCTTGCCCCCCCCGCCTTCCCCTCACCTGGTCTCACCTGTCACCTTCCCTTGCCCTCCCCCTGCCTTCCCCCTCACCTGGTCTCACCTGTCACCTTCCCTTGCCCCCCCCGCCTTCCCCCTCACCTGGTCTCACCTGTCACCTTCCCTTGCCCCCCCCCCCGCCATCCCCCTCACTTGGTCTCACCTGTCACCTTCCTTTGCCCTCCCCCTGCCTTCCCCCTCACCTGGTCTCACCTGTCACCTTCCCTTGCTCCAATCTTGGTTTCCTCTTCCGTCCTTTCCAGTGCCTGAAGCCTCTTCTGTGTATTCCTCTCCTTAGTTCCTCTTAAGGTTGGAGAAGCACCACTTCCAACCTGACGACATGATCATTGATTTCTCTAACTTCTGGTAGTTTCTCCCCTCTCCCCCTTCTTTCTTTTCCCATTCCCCCTTCTGGTTCCCTTCTATTTTCCTCACCTGCCCATCACCTCCCTCTGTTCCCCTCCTTCTCTTTCTCACATGGCCCATTTTCCTCTCCTATCAGATTCCTCCTCCTTCAGCCCTTCACCTCTTCGCATACGTAGAAAAATGGAGGACTATGTAGGAGTGAAAGGTTGGATTGATCTTAGAGTAGGTTCAGTTGTCGGAACAACATTGTGGGCCGAAGGGTCTGTACTGTGCCATAATATTCTAAGTTCTCTGTTACACCTAACACCTCCCAGCTCCTCACTTCATCCCTGTCTCCCCACACCCACCCACCTTCCCCTCACCTATCATCTTCTGGCTTGTACTCCTTACCCTCCCCACCACCTGATTTGGTTTCTTCCCCCTTCCTTTCCAGCCCTGATGAAGAGTCTCAGTCCAAAATGGCAACGGTTTATTCCCCTCCGTTGATGCTGCCTGACCTGCTGAGTTCCTCCAGTGTTTTGTGTGTGTTGCTCTGGGTTTCCAGCATCTTGTGTTTGTGATGTGATGCTGTGATATAACCCTGGCACGTCATTGTGTCAGTGACCGGTGGTTCCTTGTTGGTTGGCTATTGGTGTGAGCGAAGGATGTTTTGGTCAAACATAGGCGGAGCTCTGGGGGAATCTACAGGCATAATGTTATAATGGACTACATGTGATATGTAATGTCTCCTGATGTGGTGTGAAGTTGGCAGGACAGGCAGGGTGCACTGAGCTGTGAACAGCTTATTGGTTACTGCCCACTGACTGCGACTGGAGGTGAGACTGTGGCCAGTACAGCCAGTCCACAACTGCTTCAGGCAGGCTTCTGTGATACTGGTGCCTAAGAAGACGGTGATAATTCCCCTCAATTCAATTCTCTGGAAGCACTTAACATCCGCTGTAATAAAGTGTTTTGAGAGGTTTATTAAATCCTGTCTGAGGAGTGACTTGGATCCACTCTAGTCTGCCTACTGTCACAACTGGTTAACAGCAGATGTCATTTCACTCAAACCCGGAACATCTCAACAGTGAAGATGCATACATCTGGATGCTCTTTATCAACTACAGCTCAGCATTCAATACCATCACCTCCTCAAAACTAATCAATAAACTTCAAGACTTGGCTTCAATAACTCCTTGTGCAATTGGATCCTCTGATTCCTCACTTGCAGACCTCAGTCAGTTGAGATTTGCAACAGCATCTCCAGCACAATCTGCATTAACACAGGTGCACCACAAAGCTGTGTGCTTAGCCCCTCTCTATTCACTTTATACTTAGGACTGTGTGGCTAAGCACAGTTCCAATGCCATATTCAAGTTTGCTGACTGTATAGGCCTAATCAAAGATGGTGACAATTCAGCAAATCAGAGGAAGGTTGAAAATCTGGCTGAGTGGTGTCATAACAACAACCTCTTGCTCAGGTCCATGAGCCAGTCCTCATCAGAGGATCACAGGTGGATAGGGTCAGCAACTTCAAATTCCTCGGTGTTATCATTTCAGAGGATCTGTCCTGGATCCAGCATATAAGTGCCATTAAAAAGAAGGCAGAGCCTTTACTTTCTTAGATGTTTGAGAAGATTCATCACACCATTTGAAACTTTTGACAAACTTCTATAGACGTGTGATGGAGAGTATATTGACCGGTTGCATCACAGCCTGGAATGGAAACACCAATGCCCTTGAACAGAAGATCCTTCAAAAAGTAGAGGATAGGGTCCACTCCATCACAGGCAAATCCCTCCTCACCATTAAGCATGTCAACACAGCACTGTGGCAGGAAAGCAGCATCATCATCATCAAGGTCACCTACCGTTTAGAAGAGATCATGCTCTCTTCTCACTGCTGACATCAGGAAGGAGGTACAGGAGCCTCAGGACCTATACCACCAGGTTCAGGAACAGTTATTACCCTAAACCCATCAGACTCTGAACCACTCACCCCAACACTGAATTGCTCTCACAACTTCTGGACTCACTTTCAAGGACATTAAAGTGTAACTCATGTCCTTGATATTATTTATTTATTTATTTATTTGTTTGTTTATTTGTTTATGTATTCATTTATTTATTTGTATTTGCACAATTGATACCTTTTGCACATTGGTTGTTTGTCTTGTTGGGTGCAGATTTTCACCGATTCTGTTGTGATTCTTTGTTTTTACTGTGAATGCCCACAAGAAAATGAAACTCATGGTGACATATACATACTTTGATAATAAATTTACTTTGAACTTTGAACCTTGGGACCCTGTAAAGATCAATTGCTCAGATATTTCAGAATATTTAACCTGATAGCACAGAATGTTTAAATTGGAAAGGTACAAGAATTCTACCTTAATAAACTCAACCAAATCCATCTCTTAGCACCTTCAAGGACATCTTCCAAAGTCAGTGCCTAAGGAAGGACCCTCACCACCCAGGACATGTCTCTTCTCATTGCTACCATCAAGGAGGTACAGGAGCCTGAAGACATGTACTCAACATTTTTGGAATAGCTTCTTCCCTTCCACTTATTGATAATAAACCTGATTCTGGTAAATAACCAACAGATTTCACCCCCAGACAGAGCACAGAATTATCTGCAGTTAGTTTCACTTCAGGCATACAAAGGCAGTTCATTGCCCCTGAGAACAGCAACAACATCTGTCTACTGATGGATCCCACGTAATCTCCTGTAAATTATGGACTGAAATATCTGGACTGATGCACCAGATCGCAGATGGCCCTGCTGTGAAGATAGTTTAACAGGATCCAGCCTCTACAGCAGTCTACATTTTGTCAGGGAACTATGAAACTCAACAAAAATATTCCTTTGGGGATACACCTTCCATAAAACTGAACAGCTACAGAAAAAAGATCCTCACTGGAAACCCTTCTGGGTAAACTTCCACTCAACCTTTCCTCTCATAGGTGAAGACCTCAAAAATCTTGCCTTTCTCAAGCTGCATTTCCTAGCTAGCACATCCATCCATCTCCCAAGCAACCAGATGATCCAGTGAACAAGTAAATGAAGAGTTAGGGGCAGGAGCTGGTGGTCAGAAGTCAGGTCACAGCGATCCACAGTCGAAGGCTAGCAATCTCCATCTTAGATTAGATTATGAGAACACTCAGTCCTCGTTTATTGTCATTTAGAAATGCATGCATTAAGAAATGATACAATGTTCCTCCAGTATGATATCACAGAAACACAGGACAGACCAACACTAAAGCTGACAAAAACCACATAATTATAACATATAGTTACAACAGTGCAAAGCAATACCGTAATTTGATAAAGAGCAGATCATGGGCACGGTAAAAGAAGTCTCAAAGTCCCGATAGCCCATCATCTCATACAGACGGTAGAAGGGAGAAACTCTCCCTGCCATGAACCTCCAGCAACGCAAACTTGCCGACGCAGCACCATTGGAAGCGCCCGACCACAGCCGACTCTGAGTCCGTCCGAAAACTTCGAGCCTCTGACCAGCCCTCTGACACTGAACACTGAGCACCATCTCTGCCCAGTGCTTTGACCCCGCCCCAGCCGCTGAGTAACAAGCAAAGCCGAGGACTCGGGGCCTTCCCCTCCAGAGATTTTGGCTCACAGTAGCAGCGGCAGCGAAACAGGCATTTCAGAAGTTTCACCAGCTGTTCCTCCGTGCTCTCACATCTGTCTCCATCAAATCAAGATTGGTCACGGCACCCTACTTGACAAATAACAGACAATCATCACCGGAGTGGCCGCTGCGAGCTGCGTTGCGCCGCCATCTTCTGCACACATCTTAGCTCCATCTTGGGAACTAGCCTACAAAATACCCAGGACATCTTCAAGGAGCAGTGTCTCAGAAAGGCAGCGTCCATTATTAAGGACCTCCAGCACCCAGGACATGCCCTTTTCTCACTGTTACCATCAGGTAGGAGGTACAGAAGCCTGAAGGCACACACTCAGTGATTCAGGAACAGCTTCTTCCCCTCTGCTATCCGATTCCTAAATGGACATTGAACCCTTAGATACTACCTCACTTTTTAAAATATATATTATTTCTGTTTTTTGCACGATTTAAAATCTATTCAATATACATATACAGTAATTGATTGATTTTTCTTCTATATTATGTATTGCATTAACTGCTGCTGCTATGTAAACAAATTTCATGACAAATGCCAATGATAAACCTGATTCTGAATCTGAAATTTGGTCAGCAAGTGCTGACGACAGAGACCAGCCATCTCCGTGGCCAAGGACTGTGGTCGGCAGGCTCCGAGGGCAAGGGCTGGTGACCCCAAGATCGGCTTGTCCCAGAGATGGAGTCAGAGGATGAAGCCCTCAAAGTTCCATGGTTAGCAAAACCTGGGGTCAATACGAGAGATTGAAGTGCAAAGGTCAAAGACCAGAGCTAGTACTTCCCTGATGTATCTGGAAGTTTGGGCCCAATGAAGTTGAAGTTTATTGTCATCTGACTGTACTTTTATGCAACTGAATGAAATAATGTTCCTCTGGACCACAGTTCACTCACAAAACATTTACCACACACAGTACATAAAGCAAGTACGATGTCTGCAGGTCAGAGTGATCTGGCTGGGGTTGCCGGAGGCTGCCTGTCCTGGGCTTGGAAGCGTGTGTGTGTGTGTCTACACGAGTGCCCCTCTGTGTTGGTTCGTGGGTGGGAAAGCAGCTTGTTCTGCTGTTGTTTTAATTTGTTATTGTTGTTTGTGCCAAACGTTGTGGACCTGCTCTGTTAGCGCAGGAATGTGTTTATTTTCAGAGTACATCTCTGTCACCACATACAACACTGAGATTCATTTTCCAGCAGGCATACTCAGCAAATCTATAGAGTAGTAACTGTACCAGGATCAGTGAAAGATCAACCAGAGTGCAGAAGACAACAAAATTTGCAAATGCAAATATAAATAAACAGTAATAAATAATGAGTCCAAGAGATAACAAGATACAGAGTCCATAAAGTCCATTAGTTGTGGGAACATCTCAATGGGTGGGCAAGTGAAGTGTAATTCCGGAGCCTGATGGTTGAGGAGTACTAACTGTTCCTGGTGGTGCAAGTCCCGAGGCCCTTGTACTTTATACTTATACTTTATTGTCACCAAACAATTGATACTAGAACGTACAATCATCACAGCGATATTCGATTCTGCGCTTCCCACTCCATGGATTACAAATATTAAATATTAAAAATAGTAAAAATAGTAAAATTAGTAAATATTAAAAATTTAAATTATAAATCATAATTAGAAAATAGAAAAATGGAAAGTAAGGTAGTGCAAAAAAACCGAGAGGCAGGTCCGGATATTTGGAGGGTACGGCCCAGATCCGGGTCAGGATCCGTTCAGCAGTCTTATCGCAGTTGAAAAGAAGCTGTTCCCAAATCTGGCCGTACGAGTCTTCAAGCTCCTGAGCCTTCTCCCGGAGGGAAGAGGGAGGAAAAGTCTGTTGGCTGGGTGGGTCGTGTCCTTGATTATCCTGGCAGCACTGCTCCGACAGCGTGTGGTGTAAAGTGAGTCCAAGGACGGAAGATTGGTTTGTGTGATCTGCTGCGCCGTGTTCACGATCTTCTGCAGCTTCTTCCAGTCTTGGACAGGACAACTTCCGTACCAGGTTGTGATGCACCCTAGAAGAATGCTTTCTACAGTTGAAGATGTCAGCAAACACTCCAGCTAGCTCGCTTGCACAGGCCCGGAGAACCCGTCCTGGGACACCAACTGGGCCCGTCGCCTTTTTTGGATTTATCTTCAGGAAGGCCCTTCTAACGTCCTCCTCGGTGACGATGGATCTCGATGCCACCAGGTCCGGTTCATCCGGAGGGAGCGGGACGCTCCTCTTCTGTTCGAATCTTGCGTAGGATACGTTAAGTTCGTCAGGAAGGGAAGCGCCACAGTTATTGATATTCCCAGCCTTTTCTTTGCGCCCAGTGATCTCATTTAGACCCTGCCATAGTCTACTGGCATCCCTCTGGTCAGCCTGGGCTTCCAACTTGGCTCGATATTGCCTCTTGGCGCCCTTAATGGCTTTCCGGAGTTCACGCCTGGATTCCGTGTAGCGACTGGTATCCCCGGACCTAAAAGTCTTCTTCCTGATAACAGCAGTAAGAAAGGAGCATGGCCTGGGTGGTGGGGATCTCTGATGATGGAGCACACACACAAAATGCTGGTGGACGCAGCAAGTCAGGCAGCATCTATAGGAAAAGATACAGTCAATGTTTCAGGCCGAGACCCTTCGTCAGGACTAACTGAAAGAAGAGATAGTAAGAGATTTGAAAGTGGGAGGGGGAGGGGGAGATCCTAAATGATAGGAGAAGACAGGAGGGGGAGGGATGGAGCCAAGAGCTGGACAGGTGATAGGCAAAAGGGGATACGAGAGGATCATGGGACAGGAGGTCCAGGGAGAAAGAAAGGGGGGAGGGGAGCCCAGAGGAAGGTGGAGAGCAGACAAGGAGTTATTGTGAGAGGGACAGAGAGAGAGAGAGAAAGAAAGGGGAAAATAAATAAATAAATAAATAACGAATGGGGTACGGGGGGGGGAGGGGCATTAACAGAAGTTAGAGAAGTCAGTGTTCATGCCATCAGGTTGGAGGCTACCCAGACGGAATATAAGGTGTTGTTTCTCCAACCTGAGTGTGACTTCATCTTTGCAGTAGAGGAGGCCGTGGATAGACATATCGGAATGGGAATGGAACGTGGAATTAAAATGTGTGGCCACTGGGGGATCCTGCTTTCTCTGGCGGACAGAGCATGGGTGTTCAGCGAAATGGTCTCCCAGTCTGTGTCGGGTCTCGCCAATATATAGAAGGCCGCACCGGGAGCACCGGAAGCACCGGATGTAGTATATCACCCCAGCCGACTCACAGGTGAAGTGTCGCCTCACCTGGAAGGACTGTCTGGGGCCCTGAATGGTGGTAAGGGAGGAAGTGTAAGGGCATGTGTAGCACTTGTTCTGCTTACAAGGATAAGTGCCAGGAGGGAGATCAGTGGGGAGGGATGGGGGGGGGACGAATGGACAAGGGAGTCACGTAGGGAGCAATCCCTGCGGAAAGCAGAGAGAGGGGACGAGGGAAAGATGTGCTTAGTGGTGGGATCCTGTTGGAGGTGGCGGAAGTTATGGAGAATTATATGTTGGACCCGGAGGCTGGTGGGCTGGTAGGTGAGGACAAGGGGAACCCTATTCCTAGTGGGGTGGCGGGAGGATGGGGTGAGAGCAGATGTGCATGAAATGGGAGAGGTGCGTTTGAGAGCAGAGTTGATGGTGGAGGAAGGGAAGCCCCTTTCTTTAAAAAAGGAGGACATCTCCTTCGTTCTGGAATGAAAAGCCTCATCCTGAGAGCAGATGTGGTGGAGATGGAGGAATTGCGGTAAGGGGGTGGCATTTTTGCAAGAGATAGGGTGGGAAGAGGAATAGTCCAGGTAGCTGTTGGAGTCCATAGGCTTACAGTGGACAACAGTGGATAAGCTGTCTCCAGAGACAGAGACAGAAAGATCTAGAAAGGGGAGGGAGGTGTCGGAAATGGACTAGGTGAATTTGAGGGCAGGGTGAAAGCTGGAGGCAAAGTTAATGAAATCAACGAGCTCAGCATGCGTGCAGGAAGCAGCGCCAATGCAGTCATCGATGTAGCGAAGGAAAAGTGGGGGATCGATACCGGTGTAGGCTTGGAATATAGATTGTTTCACAAAACCAATGAAAAGGCAGGCATAGCTGGGACCTATACAGGTACCCATGGCTACACCTTTAGTTTGGAGGAAGTGGGAGGAGCCAAAGGAGAAATTGTTATGAGTAAGGACTAATTCCTCTAGACAGACCAGAGTGGTGGTAGAGGGGAACTGGTTAGGTCTAGAATCCAAAAAGAAGTGGAGAGCTTTGAGACCTTCCTGGTGGGGGATGGAGGTATATAGGGACTGGACATCCATGGTGAAAATAAAGTGGTGGGGGCCAGGGAACTTGATGATGGATACTGCTTTCCTACAGCAGCGTTGCATGTAGATGTGCTCAATGGTTGAGAGGGCTTTACCTGTGATGTACTAGGCTGAATCCACAAGCTTTTGTAGGATTTTTCATTCAAAGGCATTGGTGTTTCCATACCAGGCCGTGTTACAGCCAGTCAATATACTACACTACACATTTATAGAACTTTGTCAAAATTTTTGTTGTCATGCCGAATTTCTACTCTCTCTGAAGGAAGTAGAGGTGCTGCTGTGTTTCCTTTGCAATTTGAGTCTGAACCTGATATAACCTCGGTGGTTGTCTGACTTGACGTCCATCATTGAGTCGGTTGTGACATTTACCCTACACACCTTTACCTGGCATGGTAGAGCTGACTGATCTGTTTACTGGACACACCTTTACCTGGTGTGATAGGGCTGACTGATCTGTTTACTGGACACACCTTTACCTGGTGTGATAGGGCTGACTGATCTGTTTACTGGACACACCTTTACCTGGTGTGATAGGGCTGACTGATCTGTTTACTGGATGCTCCTTTACCTGGCGTGACAGAGCTGACTGATCTGTTTACTGGACACACCTTTACCTGGTGTGATAGGGCTGACTGATCTGTTTACTGGACACACCTTTACCTGGTGTGATAGGGCTGACTGATCTGTTTACTGGATGCTCCTTTACCTGGCGTGACAGAGCTGACTTCGCCATTTGAAGTAATGAGGGCTAGAGTACTGACGTAATTGGCTGCTGCTTGTTACCCAGCTCTGTTGGTGGTCCGTCTTGGTCAGTGCGGCTCCTGTCTCAGCAGATGAATGGGATGATTATAAAACAGAACATTACAGCACAGTAAGGCCCTTCGGCCCATAATGTTGTGCTGACCTTTTAACCTACTTCAAGGTCAATAAACCCTTCCGTCCCACACAGCCCTCCAATCCTCCACCGTCCATGCCTCTGTTCAAGAGTTCTGCATTAACAGATCATTAACGGAATGACGCAGAACAGTGAGCAGAAATACTGGAGTCAGTGTACAAAGTTCTGATCCAAAGTACAGTTTTTACAAAGATACTCACTGAACCAATGCAAGCTGTTTGGTGTGGCGGTTCATAGATGCAGTGTTAGGCTGTAAGCCACAGTGGGAAAATGTGGTCGTTATCACTTCTAGAGAACTTTCATCTGCTTTTTATTCAATCAAGATACAGGAATATGGACACAATGAATTGTTTTTTTTTATCAAAGGCAGAACTTGCTGACGGGATGTATTGCCTGGTTATTTGGTTTATTATTACTTACTTACTTCGAGAAAGGGCGCTGGACAGGCCCTTCTGGCCAGCTGAGTCCCACTGCCCAGCAAGCCACCTATTTCACCCTCGCCTTATTACCGGTCAACTTACAGTCACCAGTTAACCTACTAACTGGTGTGTCTTTGCACTATGGGAGGAAACTGGAGCACCTGGAGGAAACCTACGCGCACATGGGGAAGTCTTGCAGAAAACGCTGGAACTAAGCTCCGAACTCCAATGCCCTGAACTGTGATGGCATCGTGCTAACTGCAACGCCACAGGGGATGTTAAAAAGGAAGCAAACGAAGAGAGTGTCAGTTGTATGGAATGTGATTCAGGGGACATATAATGGAAAATAAAACAGACGGCAGATGCATTACGCGGTTATCTGTGTTTGTCTTCACTACAGAGGATGCAATTGAAGTAGTTATAAATCAGGAACTAGTCAGGGTGGTGGGGAGGAACTCAGGAAAATGCCAGTCACCAGGGTGATGTTATCGGAAGCTGCTAGATGACAGGGCTCTACACTGAGAGACTTCAACCCAGGTTTGAAAAGAAGTGGACAATGAGATGGTTAATACATCAGTTTTAATTTACCAAAATTTTCTGGATTGGGGTTCATTCCATTAGATTGGAAAGTAGAGAATGTAACACTTGGGATCAATGAGGCATGGAGACAAAAAATAGGAAAAGCAGGCCTATTGCCTAACATCTGTCACGGTAAACATTTAGAAACTGCTTTTAAACGTCTTACAGCAGAGCATTTAAAATAAATCAGGGTAATTGGGGAAAATCAACATGGTCTTGTGAAAGAGGAATAATATTTGAACAGTTTATTACAGTTTTTTATTAATATGCACATAGACCAATATCCTGGCGGGAAAGTTTAATAGAGCTGTTAGGGAGGGTTTAAACTAATTTGGCAGGGGGAGGGGAACCGGAATGATAGAACTGGAAAACAGAAATAAATCTAAGATAGTGAGCAGATAGGAAAGATGTCAGGAAAGACAGGCAGGTGATGGGGCAAATTTGTAGCCATTGGGATGAGTTGCATGCAATAAAGTTGCAGTGAATTCAAAGCAAAAAGTATCAAATACTGGTCTTAAGGTGTTGTACTTAAATGCATGCAGCATAAGAAATAAGGTGAACAACAGGAATTCTGCAGATGCTGGAAATTCAAGCAACATACATCAAAGTTGCTGGTGAACGCAGCAGGCCAAGCAGCATCTATAGGAAGAGGCTCAGTCGACGTTTCAGGCCGAGACCCTTCGTCAGGACTAACTGAAGGAAGAGTGAGTAAGGGATTTGAAAGCTGGAGGGGGAGGGGGAGATGCAAAATGATAGGAGAAGACAGGAGGGGGAGGGATAGAGCCGAGAACTGGACAGGTGATTGGCAAAAGGGGATACGAGAGGATCATGGGACAGGAGGTCCGGGAAGAAAGACGGGGGGGAGGGGGTGACCCAGAGGATGGGCAAGAGGTATATTCAGAGGGACAGAGGGAGAAAAAGGAGAGTGAGAGAAAGAATGTGTGCATAAAAATGAGTAACAGCTGGGGTACGAGGGGGAGGTGGGGCCTAGCGGAAGTTAGAGAAGTCAATGTTCATGCCATCAGGTTGGAGGCTACCCAGACGGAATATAAGGTGTTGTTCCTCCAACCTGAGTGTGGCTTCATCTTTACAGTAGAGGAGGCCTTGGATAGACATGTCAGAATGGGAATGGGATGTGGAATTAAAATGTGTGGCCACTGGGAGATCCTGCTTTCTCTGGCGGACAGAGAGTAGATGTTCAGCAAAGCGGTCTCCCAGTCTGCGTCGGGTCTCACCAATATATAAAAGGCCACATCGGGAGCACCGGACGCAGTATATCACCCCAGTCGACTCACAGGTGAAGTGATGCCTCACCTGGAAGGACTGTTTGGGGCCCTGAATGGTGGTAAGGGAGGAAGTGTAAGGGCATGTGTAGCACTTGTTCCGCTTACACGGATAAGTGCCAGGAGGGTGATCAGTGGGGAGGGATGGGGGGGACGAATGGACAAGGGAGTTGTGTAGGGAGCGATCCCTGCGGAATGCAGAGAGTGGGGGGGAGGGAAAGATGTGCTTAGTGGTGGGATCCTGTTGGAGGTGGCGGAAGTTACAGAGAATAATATGTTGGACCCGGAGGCTGGTGGGGTGGTAGGTGAGGACAAGGGGAACCCTATTCCTAGTGGGGTGGTGGGAGGATGGAGTGAGAGCAGATGTACGTGAAATGGGAGAGATGCGTTTAAGAGCAGAGTTGATAGTGGAGGAAGGGAAGCCCCTTTCTTTAAAAAATGAAGACATCTCCCTCGTCCTAGAATGAAAAGCCTCATCCTGAGAGCAGATGCGGCGGAGACGGAGGAATTGCGAGAAGGGGATGGCGTTTTTGCAAGAGACAGGGTGAGAAGAGGAATAGTCCAGATAGCTGTGAGAGTCAGTAGGCTTATAGTAGACATCAGTGGATAAGCTGTCTCCAGAGACAGAGACAGAAAGATCTAGAAAGGGGAGGGAGGTGTCGGAAATGGACCAGGTAAACTTGAGGGCAGGGTGAAAGTTGGAGGCAAAGTTAATAAAGTCAACGAGTTCTGCATGCGTGCAGGAAGCAGCGCCAATGCAGTCGTCGATGTAGCGAAGGAAAAGTGGGGGACAGATACCAGAATAGGCACGGAACATAGATTGTTCCACAAACCCAACAAAAAGGCAGGCATAGCTAGGACCCATACGGGTGCCCATAGCTACACCTTTAGTTTGGAGGAAATGGGAGGAGCAAAAGGAGAAATTATTAAGAGTAAGGACTAATTCCGCTAGACGGAACAGAGTGGTGGTAGAGGGGAACAGATTAGGTCTGGAATCCAAAAAGAAGCGTAGAGCTTTGAGACCTTCCTGATGGGGGATGGAAGTATATAAGGACTGGACATCCATGGTGAAAATAAAGCGGTGGGGGCCAGGGAACTTAAAATCATCGAAAAGTTTAAGAGCGTGAGAAGTGTCACGAACATAGGTCGGAAGGGATTGAACAAGGGGTGATAAAACAGTGTCGAGGTATGCAGAAACGAGTTCGGTGGGGCAGGAGCAAGCTGAGACAATGGGTCGGCCAGGACAGGCAGGTTTGTGGATCTTGGGTAGGAGGTAGAAACGGGAAGTGCGGGGTGTGGGAACTATAAGGTTGGTAGCAGTGGATGGGAGATCCCCTGAGCGGATAAAGTCGTTGATAGTGTGGGAGACAATGGCCTGGTGCTCCTTAGTGGGGTCACGATCGAGGGGTAAATAAGAGGAGGTATCCGCGAGTTGTCGCTGTGCCTCGGCAAGGTAGAGGTCAGTACGCCATTTAAGAAATAAGGTGGATGATCTTGTTGTACAGCTGCAGATTGGCAGGTATGATATTGTGGCCATCACTGAGACCTGGCTAAAGGATGCATGTCTCTGGGAGCTGAACGAAGGATGCATGTCTCTGGGAGCTGAACGTCCAAGGATACACGGTGTATCGGAAGGATAGGAAGGTAGGCAGAGGGGGAGGCGTGGCTTTATTGGTAAGAAATGATATTAAATCATTAGAAAGAGGTGATATAGGATCGGAAGGTGCAGAATCTTTATGGGTTGAGCTAAGGAATAGCAAGGGTAAAAGGACCCTGATAGGCCTCCAAACAGCTGCAGGGATGTGGACTACAAATTACAACTGGAAATAGAAAAGGCTTGTCAGAAGGGCTGTGTTATGATAATTGTGGGGGATTTTAACATGCGAGTAGATTGGAAAAATCAGGTCGGCACTGGATCTCAAGAGAGAGAATTTGTAGAATGTCTGCGAGATGGCTTTTTAGAACAGCTTGTTGTTGAGCCCACTAGGGGATCGGCTGTACTGGATTGGGTATTGTGTAATGAACCGGAGGTGATTGGAGAGATTGAGGTGAAGAAACCCTTAGGAGACATAACATGATTGAGTTCACTGTGAAATTAGAAAAAGAGAAGCCGAAATCTGATGTGTCGGTATTTCAGTGGAGTAAAGAAAATTACAGTGGCATGAGAGAGGAACTGGCCAAAGTTGACTGGAAAGAGACACTGGCGGGAAAGACGGCAGAGCAGCAGTGGCTGGAGTTTATGGGAGAAATGAGGAATGTGCAAGACAGGTATATTCCAAAAAAGAAGAAATTTTCGAGTGGAAAAAGGATGCAACCGTGATTGACATGAGAAGTCAAAGCCAAAGTTAAAGCTAAGGAGAGGGCATACAAGGAAGCAAAAATTAGTGGGAAGACAGAGGATTGGGAAGTCTTTAAAACCTTACAAAAGGAAACCAAGAAGGTCATTAAGAGAGAAAAGATTAACTATGAAAGGAAACTAGCAAATGATATCAAAGAGGATACTAAAAGCTTTTTCAAGTATATAAAGAGTAAAAGACAGGTGAGAGTAGATATAGGACCGATAGAAAATGATACTGGAGAAATTGTAATGGGAGATGAGGAGATGGCAGAGGAACTGAACAAGTATTTTGCATCAGTCTTCACTGAGGAAGACAGCGGGATACCGGACACTCAAGGGTGGCAGGGAAGAGAAGTGTGCGCAGTCACAATTACGACAGAGAAAGTACTCAGGAAGCTGAATAGGCTAAAGGTCGATAATTCTCCTGGACCAGATGGAATGCACCCTCGTGTTCTGAAGGAAGTAGCTGTGGAGATTGCGGAGGCATTGGCGATGATCTTTCAAAAGTCGATAGATTCTGGCATGGTTCTGGAAGACTGGAAAATTGCAAATGTCACTCCGCTATTTAAGAAGGGGGCAAGGAAGCAAAAAGGAAATTATAGACCTGTTAGCTTGACGTTGGTGGTTGGGAAGTTATTGGAGTCGATTGTCAAGGATGAGGTTACAGAGTACCTGGAGGCATATGATAAGATAGGCAGAACTCAGCATGGATTCCTTAAAGGAAAATCCTGCCTGACAAACCTATTACAATTTTTTGAGGAAATTACCAGTAGGCTAGACAAGGGAGATGCAGTGGATATTGTATATTTGGATTTTCAGAAGGCCTTTGACAAGGTGCCACACATGAGGCTGCTTAACAAGATAAGAGCCCATGGAATTACGGAAAAGTTACATACGTGGATAGAGCATTGGCTGATGGGCAGGAAACAGAGAGTGGGAATAAAGGGATCCTATTCTGGTTGGCTGCCGGTTACCAGTGGTGTTCCACAGGGATCAGTGTTGGGGCCGCTTCTTTTTACATTGTACATCAACGATTTGGATTATGGAATAGATGGCTTTGTGGCTAAGTTTGCTGACGATACGAAGATAGGTGGAGGGGCCGGTAGTGCTGAGGAATTGGAGAGTCTGCAGAGAGACTTGGATAGATTGGAAGAATGGGCTCAGAAGTGGCAAATGAAGTACAATGTTGGAAAGTGTATGGTTATGCACTTTGGCAGAAAAAATAAATGGGCAGACTATTATTTAAATGGGGAAAGAATTCAATGTTCTGAGATGCAACGGGACTTGGGAGTCCTCGTACAGGATTCCCTTAAGGTTAACCTCCAGGTTGAGTCAGTGGTGAAGAAGGCGAATGCAATGTTGGCATTCATTTCTAGAGGAATAGAGTATAGGAGCAGGGATGTGATGTTGAGGCTCTGTAAGGCGCTGGTGAGACCTCACATGGAGTACTGTGGGCAGTTTTGGTCTCCTTATTTAAGAAAGAATGTGCTGACGTTGGAGAGGGTACAGAGAAGATTCTCTAGAATGATTCCGGGAATGAGAGGGTTAACATATGAGGAATGTTTGTCCGCTCTTGGACTGTATTCCTTCGAATTTAGAAGAATGAGGGGAGACCTCATAGAAACATTTCGCATGTTGAAAGGCATGGACAGAGTGGATGTGGCAAAGTTGTTTCCCATGATGGGGGAGTCTAGTACGAGAGGGCATGACTTCAGGATTGAAGGGCGCCCTTTCAGAACAGAAATGCGAAAAAAATTTTTTAGTCAGAGGGTGGTGAATCTATGGAATTTGTTGCCACAGGCGGCAGTGGAGGCCAAGTCATTGGGTGTATTTAAGGCAGAGATTGATAGGTATCTGAGTAGCCAGGGCATCAAAGGTTATGGTGAGAAGGCGGGGCAGTGGGACTAAATAGGATAAAATGGATCAGCTCATGATAAAATGGCGGAGCAGACTCGATGGGCCGAATGGCCTACTTCTGCTCCTTTGTTTTATGGTCTTATGCACAGAATAAGCCCTTCCGGCCCTTTGAGCTACACAGCCCAGCAACCCCTATTTTAACCCTAGCCTAGTCACGGGACAATTTATAATGACCAAAAGTTTCTTCAGGTACATAAAGTGTAAAAAACGAGGAAAGAGTAGATATCAGACCACTGTAAAACGATTTTCGAGAGTTAGTAATAGGAGATAACAAAATGGTGGACGAATTGAATAAGTATGTATTTTGCATCAGTCTTCACTGTGAAAAACACTAGCAGTATGATGGAAGTTTCAGGTGTCAGGGATCATGAAGTATGTGAAGCTACCATAACTAGGGAAAAGGTTCGTGGGAAACTGAGAGGTCTGAAGGTGTAGGTAAGTCAAGTGGATCAGATGGCGTACACCCCAGAGTTATGAAAGGTGTGGCTGAAGAGATCATGGAGGCATTAGTAATGATCTTTCAAGAATCACTAGATTCTGGATTGGTTCTAGAAGACTGGAAAATTGCAAATGTCACTCCATTCTCCAGGAAGGGAGAGAGGCAGAAGAAAGGCAATTATAGGCCAGTTGGTCTGACCTCAGTGGTTGGGAAGATGTTGGAGTTGACTGTTAAGGATAAGGACTCGGTATTTGGAGGCACATGATAAAAGAGGCCATAGTCAGCATGGTTTCCTTAATGGAAAATATTGTCTGATAAATCTGTTGGAGTTCTTTGAAGAGAAAGCAAGCAGGATAGACAAAGGAGAATCGGTTAATGTTGTGTACTTGGATTTTCAGGACTTTGACAAGGTGCCACACATGAGGCTGCTTAACAAGCTATGAGCCCATGGTATTACAAGAAAGGTTCTAGCATGGATAAAGCAGAGGCTGATTGGCAGGAGAATAAGGATGGAAATAAAGGAAGCCTTTTCTGATTGGCTGCTGGTGACTAGTGTTCCACAGGGGTCTCTGTTGAGACCGACTGATGTTACATTACATGTCAATGATTTAGATGATGGAATTGATGGCTTTGTTGAAACATTTGCAGATGATAATGAAGATAGGTGGAGGGGCAGGTACTTTTGAGGAAGTAGAGAGGCTACAGAAGGATTTAGACAAATTAGGAGAATGAGCACAGAAATAGAAGTTGGAATACACTGTTGGAAGTGTATGGTCATGCAAGAAATGAAAGGGTTGACCATTTTCCAAATGGAGAGAAAGTACAGAAAACTAAGGTGTAAAGGGAATTGGAAATCCTTGTGCAAGTTTCCCTAAAGGTTAATTTTCAGATTGAGTCTGTAGTGAGGAAGGCAAATGCAATGTTAACACTCATTTCAAGAAGACTAGAATATAAAAGCAAGGATGTAATGTTAAGACTTTATAAAGCACTGGCGAGGACTCACTTGGAGTATTGTGAGCAGGTTTGGGCCCCTTTTCTTAGAAGGGATGTGCTGAAATTGGAGAGAGTTCAAAGGAGTTTCACAAAAGTGATTCCAGGCAGGTTTGAACGGCTTGTCATATGAAGACCGTTTGATTGCTCTGGACCTGTATTCACTGGAATTCAGAAGAATGAGGGTGATCTCATTGAAAGCTTTTAAATTTTGAAAGGCCTTGATAGGATTGGATGTGAAGAGGATGCTTCCTATGGTGGGAGAGGGCACAGCTTCAGAATAGAGGGGCTTCCTTTTATAACAGAGGTGAGAAGGATTTTCTTTAGCCAGACAGTGATGAATTCTTTGCCACAGGCAGGTGTGGAGGCCAAGTCTTTATGTATATTTAAGGTAGAGATTGATAAATTCTTGATTGCACAGGGCATGAAGGGCTGTGGGGCGAAGGCAGGAGATTGGGGCTGACAGGAAAATTGGATCAGCCATGATGAAATGGCAGAGCAGACTCAATGGTCCAAATGGCCTGTTTCTGCTCCTATATCTTAAGGTCTTATGGTTCTGTAATTTGATTTCTGGACAGCATTTGGTAGGATCTGCAATGAAGGGTATTACAGAAAATAAAATAAAAAGCTCTTGGTTTTGTAGATACCAGGGAGTGGGAGTGGAAAAATCTCCTGGTGTGGTGGGTATTAGGGAGTGGGAGTGAATGGATCAGTTTCTGGCTGGTGTAATGTAATGGGATATAGTTTTGCAGGTTACATTATACATAATTTAGATAAAGGAAGTGAAATTTGCATAGGTACTTGGATGGGAGGGGTATGGAGGGCTGTGATCTGGGTGCAGGTCGATGGGACGAGGCAGATTAATAGCTTGGCATGGACTAGATGGGCCAAAGGGACTGTTTCTGTGCTGTAGTACTTTGTGACTCTTTGACTTGGTGTGTGCAACAAGGATTCCCATCATCACAGTTTGACAGGAAGCATTAAAGAGATTAATATTAACTCTATTTGTCACCTGTACATTGAAACATACAGCGATTTTAAATTGGAGAAAGGTCAATTTTGAAGTGGGAGGCCTTCAACATCAGGATTTTGAGAGTACAAAGCTGGTATGTGCCTGTCAGGATAAAAGGTAAAGATAACAAGTGCAGGGAACCTTGGTTTACAGGAGATATTGAGGCCCTGGGAGGTGCGCAGGTAGAAACAAACGAGGTGCTTATGGAGTATATGAAAATACAAGAGAACACTTAAGAAAGAAATCAAAAAGGCTAAAAGGAGGCATGAAATTGCTCTAGCAGACAAGGTGAAGGAGAATACTAAGGAATATGTTAAGAGCAAAAGGATTGCAAGGGACAGAATTAGAAGACCAGAATGGTATTTCATGTGTGGAGCCAAAACACCTGCGGGAGATCTTAAGTAATTTTTTTTACATCTATATTTACTCAGGATGGACACTGGGTCTATATAAGTGAGGCAAAGCACCATCAGATTACAGTGGAGGTGTTTGCTATCCTGAGGCAAATCAGGGTGAATAAATCCCCAGGGCCTGACCAGGTGTTCCCTTGGATTCTACGAGAGGCAAGTGCAAAAATTGCTGGGGCCCTAGCAGAGATATTTAAATCATCCTTAGTGACAGGGGATGTAGCAGAGGATTGGAGGATAGCCAATGTCGTTCCACTATTTAAAAAATATAAACCGGAAAATATAGGCTGGTGAGTCTGACATCAGTTGTGGGAAAGTTATTGGAAGGTATTCTAAGTGACTGGATATATAAGTATTTGGATAGACATGGACTGATTAGGGATAGTCAGCATGGCTTCCTGCATGGTAGATCATCGTGGTAGATGAAGGCAAGGCAGTGGATGTTTTCTTCCTGGACAAGATCCTGCGTGGGGGTTTAGTCAAGAAGGTTCTGTTGCTTGGCATTCAAGATAAGGTAGTGAATTAGATTAGACATTGGCTTTATGGGAGAAGCAAGAGAGTGGTAGTAGAGGGTTGCTTCTCTGACTGGAGGCCTGTGACTAGTGTGCTGCAGAGTTCAGTGCTAGGTTCTTTGTTGTTTGTCATCTGTATCAATCATCTGGATGATCATGTAGTTAACTGGGCCAGCAAATTTGCAGATGACACCAAGATTAGGGGTGTAGCAGGGAAGGCTATCATGGCTTGCAGAGAGATCTGCATCAACCGGAAGAATGGGCAGAGGGCTGAAGGAGTTTGGCATGTCCCCAGTTCCTCAGGGCTTTCTACAGGGGGACCATTGAGAGCATCCTGACCGGCTGTGTCATGGCCTGATACGGAAGCTGTACTACCCTCAATTCAGGGCACTGCAGAGAGAGGTGTGGACAGCCCCGCGCATCTGTGGGTGTGAACATTCCTCGATCCAGGACATTTATAGCAGCAGGTGTGTAAAAAGGGCCCAGAGAATCATCTGGAACTCCAGCCACCCCAACCACAAACTGTTTCAGCTGCTGCCATCTGGCAAACAGTCCCACAGCATTAAGACCAGGACCAACCGGCTCAGGGGCAGCTTCTTTCACCAGGCTGTCAGATCTATCAATACACATTGATCTGAATGTACAACTGTGTATACAATCTTAGTGTTTGGGCAAATATCCTCCCACATTTCCCCTCTTTATTGCGTGTACATTGCGATGGAGATGCAACACAAAAGATTTTTCCTCCTTTAGATGTAAGAAATAAAATAAATAAATAAAAACAGCAGATGTAATTTAATGCAGGTGTTGCACTTCGGTAGGACCAATGAGCGTAAATCTTACACAGTGAACAGTAGGGCACTGAGGAGTGAGGCGGAACAGAGAGCGGATCTGGGAATACAGGTCCATAATTCATTGTAACTGTTGACAGGGTCATCAAGAAAGCTTTTGGCACATTGGCCTTCATAAATTAATGTATTCAGTACCGGAGATGGGATGTTATGTTGAAGTTGTATAAGACATTAGTGAGTCCTAATTTGGAGTGTTGTGTGCAGTTTTAGTCACCTACATACAGGAAAGATATAAACAAGGATGAAAGAGTACAGAAGAAATTTACAAGGATTTTGCCAGGTCTGCAGGACCTGAGTTATAAGGAAAGATTGAATAGGTTAGGACTTTATTCTTTAGAATGTAGAAGATCAAGAGGAGGTTTGATGGAGGTATACAGAGTTATGAGTGATATATATAGGGACGTGCAAGCAGGCTTCTTCTGCTGAGGTTGGGTGAGATCATAACCAGAAGCCATGGGTTAAAAGTGAAAAGTGAAACGTTTAAGGGGAACATACATGAGGGGATAATTCTTCACTCAGAGGGTCTTGAGAGTGTGGAATGAGCTGCCAGCACAAATGATAAATGTGAGCTTGATTTCAATGTTTGAGAGAAGTTTGGATAGGTACATAGGTAGGGGCCCCAGTGCAGGTTGATGGGAGTCGGCAATTTAAATGCTTTTGGCATGGACTAGATGGGCTGAAGGGCCTGTTTTGGTGCTGTACTCCTCTATGTCCTTGTAAAATGTGTTGTGTGCATCAACAACTAACGCAGTCCGAGGATGTGCTGGGGCAGCCTGCAAGTGTCATCATACTTCCAGTGCTAGCAGGATTCGCCCAACTCACTAACCCTTTGGACTTTGGACTGTGGGAGGAAATCGGAGCATCCAGAGGAAACGAGAGAGGGCATACAGGAAGCCAGAGCTGGTGGGAAGATAGAGGATTGGGGAGCTTTTAAAAACTTGCAGAAGGAAACTAAGAAGGTCATTCGGATGGAAAAGATGAATTATGAGAGGAAGCTGGTGTCTAATATCAAAGAAGATACTCAAAGCTTTTTTTAAGTATATAAAGGGTAAAAGAGAGTTGAGGGTAGATATAGGACCAATACAAAATGATGCTGGAGATATTGTAATGAGAGATGCAGAGATGGCAGAGGAACTGAATGTGTATTTTGCATCAGTCTTCACAGTGGAATACGTCTGCAGTATACCGGACATTCAAGAGTGTCAGGGAGGAATTTAAGGTGGGGGGGTTACATGGGAGGCAGGGTTTAAGGGTCGGCACAACATTGTGGGCTGAAGGGCCTGTACTGTGCTGTACTGTTCTATGTTCTATGAAGTGAAGTTTGTGCAGTGAAAATTACGACTGAGAAGGTGCTCAGGAAACTTAATGGTCTGAGGGTGGATAAATCTCCTGGACCTGATGGAATGCACCCTCGGGTTCTGAAGGAAGTAGCTGGAGAGATTGCAGAGGCATTGACGATGATCTTTCAAGAATCGATAGATTCATGCATTATATCAGATGACTCAGATGTTACTCTGCTATTTAAGAAGGGTGGGAGGCAGCAGAAAGGAAACTTGATGTGTTAGCCTGACATCAATGGTTGGGAAGTTGTTGGAATCGATTGTTAGGGATGAGATTATGGATACCTGGAGGCACATGACTATTGTGTGAATGAAATCATCAGAGAGAGTTACTGGTAGATACAAAGCAGCTTCTTTATTCGACAAAACAAGGTATAGCAAGCATCATACAGAGACGCTTTCAGTGGAAAGGTCTACGGCCCAACGTGGGGCTCGATATTTATTTGCTAAACACAAAGGACAATTCCATATTTACAAACTATAGACAATGCTTTCTTTTGAAGCTACTTAAAAATTTCACGCCTTCTGGTTCACATCCATCCTGCAGATGCCAGCATCGTCTGTGGATTGGGATTCACAGCATTTAGAAAATTCTTCCAAATTAAATCCACAATACATTTTCAAGGAACTGAAGACTGCTAGCCAATGCCATTTGCTAAATGTAAATAACCTAAAACCAAAAATCACTCTAACAGTCCCTCCTCTTGGCCCTCCTGGGCAAATATAAATCTGTACCAGGAAAGGCCAACCTAGGAGGACCTACTCAAATAGGGCAGCAAAAATGCCCGGTCTTGAAATTCCCCCCAATTTTGTGTGCCTCAAAATCTACCCTAGCATTCCCTAATCGCTACCTACCAAAAGCAGAGAGAAATTTGAACAAGTCTTCAGAAATGCGGCTTCTTTCGTATGCCTGTTGGCTCTTTCGCTGCAGGATGATTGCAGCTTAATCACATGGTGGGGCCACCGCGACTCTTCCCTCCCCGTGTGCCCAGCTCCCAACTGGTCCCTCCTTTGCTCCTTTTCTTCGCCACTTCTCCTTCTCTTCTGCTTCCACCTCTTCATATAATTTTACTAACTGGCTTCTGTCGCTTCCTCCTGCGCACTTGCAATTTCAATTGCCTCTTGTTCCCCTTAATCACAGTAATGTCTGCCCTCGGAGGAACTGGAAAAACTTTATGTTCTGCAGACAAGCCATTCAGGATTGTTGCAGGGCCCACCACTGTGGGATGCAATCTCGGCCTGGTCTTAAGGGCGGTATAGCCTGTTGTTAATGGATATGATCCACTGGGCTTCACTGGCAAAGTGACTGGCGAGTTAGTCGTGGCCGCAGTCTCTCTGAGTATCCCCTGGTGTTTTAGTTCTTCACTATACCCTGAACAGCTGTCAGTGTGTCAGTTTTTATAGGGTTCTGCTTATGGGGTTTACCCAGACCCTGCTCTATTTTAACTGGGTTTATCTTTATACGACCAAATCTTGCTTGTGTCTAGCCCACACTGCTGGGAACCGCTGACAAAGTAACCATAGACACCGTCCTGGCTCCAGTCTCTGGTGATCGGGGCAGCTGCGACTATGCTAACCAGGTTGTGTATTCTGTTGGTTGTACGTATTCGCTGCCCCTGACTTGTCCGTATTATTTCTCCCTTTCCCGAATCTATAACAGCTCCTGCTTCCCTTAGGATGTCTATTCCAAGGATAGTGCCCTCGATATTTGGACAGACCTAGAAATACACTGTAAGCTGCACTCGCCCGATTTCGAGTATTTGTGACTTGCTTCTTTCTGCTTTCAGTTTTCCCTCCTACACCCCGAATATAAATGGCCTGTCCGGTTGTTGGCAAGGGTAGGTCTGTTTTCAATACCGATGCCCCTGTGTCCACTAACAGATTGCATTGCCGTCCCCCTAACGATGCTGTACATCTGCGTGTCACCAGCGCTAGCAGTGGGGCTGCCGCCACATCTTTTTCTGACCTAGGAGCCATCTTTACTAGTTCTTTGATCTGATCGACAGTCAGATTGGTCAGACTGGGCACCGATGGGGTGAGAGATTGTGTGTCTGCTGTGACGTTCACCTGTCTTTCTTTCCTCTGTTTTGGACACTGCCTCCAACCATGACCCAAATGGCCACACCTGTAGCATATCAACTCTTTTGCCCTCCCACGTCTATTCCAGCAATTCCTTGCTTCGTGCCCTGGCCACCAGCAAACAAAACAAACTCTCTGCGACATCACGGCAGCTGCATCCACTATAGCCACTTTACGATCTCCCTTGCACTTCGTTCTTCCTTCGGTCTATCTCACTGGCCCACAAAACTATCGCAGAGTAGGTTGACCCACCTTCATGCTTAAATCTAAAACTTCCTGGTGGGCTGAGCTCAGGCCTTTTCAGGAATACTGGGTCGTCCCTCCCTGGATTATCCAACCCTGAAAACTCCTCATACGATCGATATTTACGTTCTGCATAATCCATGGCCATCTCGTCAGTTTTTTGAATCACTGCCATTATCGTTTCCCAGTTAATCTCACCTTCCCCCAGTCGCTGCCTCACTTACCCTTTAAAAGAGCGATATCTTTCTTCATCATTGGCGTTCCTGGTACTTGCCCAGGTACCATCCTGGGCCATCCTGTCCAACACGTGTATATCTTTAGGGTGCATCTGGTGAATTTCAACCATTTCCTCGAGCTTATGCCAGGATTCTGAATTCCCACAGGCAACTTTAAGTGAGGGCAACTCTGACAAAATGCTCTGTTTCTCCCCGGGGTGAAGAGCTTATGAATGGTCATAATCATTGTCAAGGGCTGGCTTGGATCATCAGGGTTCTCAACCTGACAGTGCTTGATCTCAATAGGTGCCATCTCGACAGGTATATCTAGGTAAAACCTCTTCCTGAAATACATCCACACTAATTCCCACACTACGCAGAATATAAAAGATGGGTACCAGTTAAACAGCACATAGTTAAAACCGCAGATACTCTGCAATCTGCCACTTTTGAGCACCTGAACTGATGATGCCTGCTGTATTTCTTTGCATCACACTTGCAAAATGTATATGCTGAAATGTAGCTCCCCAAACGAGTGTACACGCCTTTACTCTGGCGTCCCGAATCGTCGGTAACCACCCTTCGCAATTGGTGGCTCCGTCTCACCAAGTTAACACGCAAAGTTCCTTCACTTACATAAACACACGTGCACGCGCATGCACCTCTTTTATGTCTACCAGTTCAGCTCTCCACGTTCGTGATACCTCGTGTTCCCGTGTGTCACCAACCCGAACAGGTCCAAGTGTGAGTGCTGTTTTAGAAAATGCTCACCCACTTATGCTGAGATCGCTGGCCACGAAGGTATCCCACTCCTGACACCAAATGTTGTTGCGTGAATGAAATCACCAGAGTGAGTTACTGGTAGATACAAAGCAGCTTCTTTATTCGACAAAACAAGGTACAGCAGGCATCACCCAGAGAAGCTTTCAGTGGAAAGGTCTACGGCCCAACTTGAGGCTCGATATTTATTTGCTAAACACAAAGGACAATTCCATATTTACAGGTATAGACAATGCTTTCTTTTGAAACTACATACGGACTTTATACCTTTTGATTCACATCCATCCCACAGACGCCAGTAGCATCTGGACTGCGATCCACAGCTTTTTAGGAATGCATTGTTCCAAATTAAATCCACAATACATTTTCAAGGAACTGAAGACTGGAGGCCAAAGCCATTTGCTAAATGTAAATGACCTAAACCCAAAAATCATTCTAACAATGACAAGATAGGCCTAAGTCAGCATGGTTTTCTGAAAGGAAAATCCTGCCTGACAAACCTACTGTAATTCTTTGAGGAAATTACAAACAGGGTAGACAAAGGAGATGCAGTGGATGTGGTGTACTTGGATTTTCAGATGGCCTTTGACAAGGTGCTGCACATGAGACTGCTTAGCAAGATAAGATCCCATGGAATTACAGGGAAGTTACTAGCATGGGTGGAGCATTGGCTGGTCAGCAGAAAACAGAGAGTGGGAATAAAGGGATCCTATTCTGGCTGGCTGCTGGTTACCAGTGGAGTTCCACAGGGGTCGGTGTTGGGACCGCAGCTTTTCACAATGTAGCTCAATGATTTGGACTATGGGATTAATGGATTTGTGGCTAACTTTACCGATGATACAAAGAGAGCTGGAGGAGTGGGTAGTGTTGAGGAAACAGAGAACCTGCAGAGAGACTTAGATAGTTTAGGGGAATGGGCAAAGGAGTGGCAAATGAAATACAATGTTGGAAAGTGTATGGTCATGCACTTTGATGGAAGAAATAAATGGGCAGACTATTATTTAGATAGGGAGAGAATTCAAAATGTACAGATGCAAAGGGACTTGGGAGTCTTTGTGCAAGATACCCTGAAAGTTATCCTCCAGGTTGAGTCGATGGTGAAGAAGGCGAATGCAATGTTGGCATTCATTTGTAGAGGTATAGAATATAAGAGCAGGGATGTGATGTTGAGGCTCTATAAGGCACTCGTGAGACCACACTTGGAGTATTGTGCGCAGTTTTGGGATCCTTATTTTAGAAAGGATATATTTAACATTGAAGGGGGATCAGAGAAAATTCATGAGAATGATTCCAGTAACGAAAGGGTTACCATATGAGAGATGTCTGGCAGCTCTTGGGCTGTATTCCCTGGAGTTCAGGAGAATGAGGGGAGATCTCATAGAAAAAATCCAAATGTTAAAAGGCCTGAACAGATTAGATATGGCAAAGTTATTTCCCATGGTAGGGGATTCTAGGACAAGTTGGCACGACTTCAGGATTGAAGGATGTCCTTTTAGAACTGAGATGCGGAGAAATTACTTTAATCAGAGGGTGGTAAATCTGTGGAATTTGTTGCCACAAGCGGCTGTAGAGGCCAAGTCATTGGGTGTATTTAAGGCAGAGGTAGATAGGTTCTTGATTAGCCAGGGTATCAAAGGGTATGGGGAGAAGGCAGGGGAGTGGGGATGACTGGAAGAATTGGATCAGCCCATGATTGAATGGCGGAGCAGACTCGATGGACTGAATGGCCTACTTCTGCTCCTATATCTTATGGTCTTATGGAAACCATTGCAGTCACAGGAAGAATGTACCAACTCCTTACAGACAGCGGTGGGAATTGAACTCCATTCGCTGGTGCCGTACAGCTTTATATTAGCCGCCACGGTACAGTTCTGCCCTTCATTGAGAAGATGAAGTTATGGTGCAATCAACCATGATCTCATTAAATGTGGAGGCAGACGAGGCTGGGAGATCACCTCCTTTTCCAAGATGAATGTTCCTACCACTTCTGATACCTTGTGAATCTGTTTCCTACTGGGGTCTTGCTCTTTGAACAATTAACTTGGATAAAGGGACTGAACTTTGATCACTGCACACCAAAAAGGAATTTTTAAACTTAATTTGTGTTCTTCCTTGCAAATTTTGTGTATAATTTATTTCAAGTGGAGCTTGATAGGTTCTAGATGACTCTCATAGGAGAATAAACATAGAACACAGGAACAGGCCCTTCAGCCCAGAATGTTTTGCCGAACCAATTAGAATAGTAATTAAATGGGCAAACTAACTAATCCCTCTGTGTATACAATGTCCAGTTTCCTCACCTTCATGTACCTATCTAAACATCTGTAATGTATCTGCCTCTACCACCACCCCAGACAGTGCATCCTAGACACCCCCTCTCTCTATGTAAAAAATATCTTGCCCCTCACATGTAGAACTAAGATTTACTGTTTAAAGATTGGTGGTCATCATGTAAAGCAGAAATGAGATCAATTTTCTTCTCGGGGAGACTGGCGAGTCTTTAGACTTTTCTCCAAAGGGGAGTGCAGACGGTGAATATTCGTAGGCTGAGATCGTTGATGAACACGGGGTGAGAGGTTACAGAGTGACGGGAGCGCAGAGCCGAAGTAAAGGTCAGGTGAACTGTGACCTCATTAAATAGGGGAGCCGGCTCAAGGGGCTGGGAGACCTTCTCTCTTCCACAGCTATTCTGTTGTCTGAATTTTTGTTGTTATAAAATCACAATGTAACGGAGTGCTTGAGCTCTAATCAGCTCCCTGTCTGCAGTAGCGGGGCTAAGTATCATACAATGTGCATTTCTGCTGCGGTTTAATTATTGGATAAGTAGACCCAGATCATGGAGAATACTCATTCCAGATGTTGGAGCTAATTGTGTCCATGTGTGCTGTGTGTCCAGCCGCTGCCCTCGGCTCTCTGACTGAACATCTTTGTCTGCCTTTGATCAGATCCCTGGAATTAAATGATTGCCAGTTTGGTTTATTGAATTAAGTCAATGCTTCCTTCACTAGCTCACATGGCCAACTGAAATCCAGACTGCCAGTAACATTTTATGCACATTGTATTTGCATCGCATTGGATCCAGAATAACAATCATTTCTTTTCAAAGACCATTTCAGAGAAACAATTACTTCCCCCAAGCTGTAAGGCTGATCAACACCTCCACCCACAAACCCACCTCTCCACACCTCCAGCCACCACTTCTTTATCATTTCCTGTCAGTCACCTTATGTACAGATTCTCCTGTACCTAGCATCACTTTATGGACTTACAATCAATCTACTTATGTTTATTGTGGTTTTATTATTATTGTGTCCTTATTTTTGCTGCATTAGATCTGGAGTAACAATTAACCTGTTCTCCTTTACACTTGAGTACTGATGAATGACGATAAACAATCTTGAATATCTTCTGCAAACGTTTCAGACTGGAGCCCTCTCCTCATTTGTTCTATTTTATTTGGTTCTAGGCGCCTGCTTGAACTGCACTGGGAATACTGAAGGAGCAAACTGCGAGAACTGCAAGGAGAGTTACTACAGAAAGCCTCAGGCGAACTCTACGTCCGTGTGCGAGCGCTGCCCTTGCTCAGTAGTGACATCTAGTGGAAGCTGCCATCTTGGTAACGTGGCACCATCTCTGGGTTCAAACTGTGCATTACAGGGAATACAACACTCAGTGCTTTCTGATTATGTGGATGTTAATCTCTCTCTGATAACGAGATGAACACACTTTGTGTGGTTTCTTAATCAGTATTTCTGTCAGAGATGTATTCAGCCAAAGCAACACTCACAAAATGCTGGAGGAACTCAGCAGGTATGGAGGAGAGCAAACAGTCTCAGTTTTGTGGTGAGACTCGTCATCAGGACTTGAAGGGTTTTGATGTAAAACATCAACTGTTTATTCCTCTCCATAAATGCTGCCTGACCTGCTGAGTTCCTCTAGCATGTTGTGTGTGGTTGGTCTGATAGATCTGATTTCTGTTGCGACATGCAGTTGGTAATGTCAGAATCCATTGATCTATCCTGCTTTGTGTCAATAGTTAAGGCAGCCGCTGGTCCTGTAATGAGTTGGGCAATGTTTTCTTGGCATCTGCAGAATGTATTGTATCTGTTGCCTGAGAAATAGATAAACATCTGAGATATATAACTGGTTCAAAGTTCATTTAATAGTCACTCAGCCATATACAATTATACAGCCAAACAAAATAGTGTTCTCTGGGGCAAGGTGCAAAACATTGTGTGTACAGTCACAGCACAAATAGTTACAATGGCATATATAGTCATAACATGATATTAGCACAAGTCTCTGGCCTGAAGATTGATATTCCATTGGATGTTGTCCAGGAACCACGATTCTGCAAGAACAAGTACGCAAAGCAAGAGGGAGCAAAAAACATCCAGGAATGAGAAGGTATAGCCTCAAAATTGAGAGTCTCAATTTAGAACAGAAATGAAGAATTTCTTTAGCCAGAGGGTGGTGAATCTATGGAATTCATTGCCACAGATGGCTGTGGAGGTCAAGTCGTTGTGTGTATTAACAGCTGAGGTTGATAGGTTCTTGATTAGTCAGCATGTCAAAGGCTATGCGGAGAAGGCAGGAGAATGACTTCGAGTGGGATAATAAATCAGCCATGATAGCATGGTGGAGCAGACTCGATGGACTGAATGGCATAAGTCCTAGGGGCATGTGGTACGGCTGTAAGTGAACAGCAGAGAATTACAAGACAAAGGTGTTCCAGAGATGTCGACCCCATACACAGAACAATAAAAGTAAAAATTAAAATGTCTGCAGTTTCAGGAGTAGGAATTGTGACTTCCCTTGTGATTGAAGACAGGGAATGTATCAGTTTGCATTGATAAAAACATGCAGCAACCGATGTCAGACTTGCATTTTGTGAAGCGCCTTACGAGAATAAAAGCTCATTTCGTGTTCAAAAGGTGTGTTAGTTCTTGTCAGCAGGGTTCCACCCTTCATTTCTACAGGCTTAGTCATCGAGTTCTTCCTTTGGTCAACATATGTCGATGGTTACCTACAGCACGTCACCTAGAGCTGGGGCACCTGTCCCTCCTGTAGACTCCCCTTCCACAACAACTCCCCCTCTCAGACAACTCATCAACACACACAAAATGCTGGAGGAACTCAGCAGGCCTCCGGTACTTTGTGCGTGCTGTTTGGATTTCCAGCATCTGAGGATTCTCTCTTGTTTGTTATTAGACAACTTATTAAATGGCATCTTGTGATTAGTGAATGTATTACCCAGGGATCTTGCTAAAGGTTCATCCTTGTGATCCCAGAAATATATTTGTTAGATAACCTTTTAAACTGTGTGTGTGTGTGTGTGTGTGTGTGTGTGTGTGTGTGCGCGCGCGCGCATGCGCGCACGTCAGAGAGGAAAAGAATGAGTGAGCATGTCAGAGAGACAACATTTCTCAGAGAGAGAGAGCTTTTCAGCAGCAAGTGCATGGGGCACAGAGAGTACATGGTTTTGATTGAGACAGTGAAAATACATCATTTGCATTAACAACCGACACAGTCCAAGGACGTGCTGGGGACAGCAATCCAATGTCACCATGCTTCCAGCGCCAACGTAACATGCCCACAATTCACTAACTGCTATTTCTGTGGACTGTGGGAGGAAACCAGAGCACCCAGAGGAAATTCACATGGTTTATTTTACTTTTTCATTTTAACTGTATCATTACCATTGGCATTTTTGTGGTGTCTGTGCAGAGATCTGACCTCTACCATTACCATTACCAGGTTCACAGAAACATAGAAAAACCTACAACACAGTACAAAGCTGTGCCGAACATGTACTTACTTTAAAAATTACCTAGGGTGACCCATTGCCCTCTACTTTTTCTAAGCTTCATCTACCTATCCAAGAGTCTGTTAAAGACCCTATCGTATCCGGCTCCACCACTATTGCCGGCAGCCCATTCCATGTACTCACCACTCTCTGCATAAAAAAAAACTTACCCCTGACATCTCCTCTGTACCTACTTTCAAGCACCTTAAAACTGTATCTCTCATGCTATCCTCTGACTGTCCACACGATCAATGCCTCTCATCATCTTATACACCTCTATCAGGTCACTTCTCATCCTCCGTCGCTCCAAGGAGAAAAGGCCAAGTTCGCTCAACCTATTCTCGTAAGGCACACTCTCCAATCCAGGCAACATCCTTGTAAATCTCCTCTGCACCCTTTCTATAGTTTCCACATCATTCCTGTAGTGAGGTGACCAGAATTGAGCACAGTACTCCAAGTGGGGTCTGACCAGGGTCCTATATAGCTGCAACATTACCTCTCAGCTCCTAAACTCAATCCCACGACGGATGAAGGCCAATGCATCGTATGCCTTCTTAACCACAGAGTCAACCTGCGCAGCAGCTTTGAGTGTCCTATGGACTCGGACCCCAAGATCCCTCTGATTGTGTGGATAGTCAGAGGCTTTTTCCCAGGGCTCCAGGGCTGAAATGGCTAGCACGAGAGATACAGTTTTAAGGTGCTTTGAAGTAGGTACAGAGGCGATGTCAGGGGTAAGTTTTTTACACAGAGTTTGGTGAGTGCATGGAATGGGCTGTTGGCAATGGTGGTGGGGGCGGATACGATAGGGTCTTTTAAGAGACTCCTGGATAGGTACATGGAGCTTAGAAAAATAGAGGGCTGTGGGTAACCCTAGGTAATTTCTAAGGTAAGGACGTGTTCCGCAGAGCTTTGTGGACCAAAGGGCCTGTATTGTGCTGTAGGTTTTCTATTTTTCTGTCCTCCACACTGCCAAGTGTCTCACCATTAGTACTATATTCTGCAATCATATTTGACCTACCAAAATGAACCACCTCACACTTATCTGGGTTGAACTCCATCTGCCACTTGTCAGCCCAGTTTTGCATCCTATCAATGTCCCGCTGTAACCTCTGACAGCCCTCCACACTATGCACAACACCCCCAACCTTTGTGTCATCAGCAAATTTTCTAACCCATCCCTCCACTTCCTCATCCAGGTCATTTATAAAAACCACAAAGAGAAGGGGCCCCAGAACAGATCCCTGAGGCACACCACTGGTCAACGACCTCCATGCAGAATATGACCCATCTACAACCACTCTTTGCCTTCTGTGGGCAAGCCAGTTCTGGATCCACAGAGCAGGGTCCCCTTGGATCATATGCCTCCTTACTTTCTCAATAAGCCTTGTATGGGGGGGTACCTTATCAAATGCCTTGATGAAATCCAACAACACTGTATCTACTGCTCTACCTTCATCAATGTGTTCAGTCACATCCTCAAAAAAACGACCTGTCTTTGACAAAGCCATTCCTAATCTATTCCTAATCATATTATGCCTCTCCAAATGTTCATAAATCCTGCCTCTCAGGAACTTCTCCATCTGCTTACCAACCACTGAAGAAAGACTCTCTGGTCTATAATTTCCTGGGCTATCCCTACTCCTTTTCTTGAATAAGGGAACAACATCTGCAATGCTCCAATCCTCCAGAACCTCTCCCGTCCCCATTGATGATGCAAAGATCATCGCCAGAGACTCAGCAATCTCCTCCCTTGCCTCCCACAGCAGCCTGGGGTACATCTCATACGGTCCCAGTGACTTATCCAACTTGATGTTTTCCAAAAGCTCCAGCACATCCACTTTCTTAATGTCTATATGCTCAAGCTTTTCAATCCGCTGTAAGTCATCCCTACAATTGCCAAGATCCTTTTCAATAGTGAATACTGAAGCAAAGTATTCATTAAGTACCTCTGCTATTTCTTCTGGTTCCATACACACTTTTCCACTATCACACTTGATTGGTCCTGTTCTCTCACATCTTATCCTCTTGCTCTTCACATACTTGTAGAATGCCTTGATGTTTTCCTTAATCCTGCTTGCCAAGGCCTTCTCATGGCCCCTTCTGTCTCTCCTAATTTCCTTCTTAAGCTCCTTCCTGCTAACCTTAATTTTCTAGATCTCCATCATTACCTAGTTTTTTGAACTTTTCACAAGCTTTTCTTTTCCTCTGGACTAGATTTTCAGCAGCCTTTGTACACCACGGTTCCGGTACCCTACCATCCTTTCCCTGTCTCATTGGAATGTACCTATGCAGAATCCCACGCAACTATCCCCTGAACATTTGCCACATTTCTGCCGTACATTTCCCTGAGAACATCTGTTACCAATTTATGCTTCCAAGTTCCTGCCTGATAGCTTCATATTTCCCCTTACTCCAACTAAATGCTTTCCTAACTTGTCTGTTCCTATCCTTCTTCAATGCTATGGTAAAGGAGATAGAATTGTGATCACTGTCTCCAAAATGCTCTCCCACTGAGAGGCTTGATACCTGAGCAGTTCCATTTTCCAATACCAGATCAAGTACAGCCTCTCCTCTTGTAGGCTTATCTTCATGTTGTGTCAGGAAACCTTCCTGAACACACCTAACAAACTCCACCCCATCTAAACCCTTTGGTCTAGGGAGATGCCAATCAATATTTGGGAAATTAAAATCCCCCTTCACGACAACCCTGTTATTATTACACCTTTCCAGAATCTGTTTCCCTATCTGCTTCTCGATGTCCCTGTTACTATTGGGTGGTCTATAAAAAACACCCAGGTGAGTTATTGATCCCTTCCTGTTGCTAACTTCCACCAACAGAGGCTCAGTAGACAATCCCTCCGTGACTTCCTCCTTTTCTGCAGCCGTGACACTATCTCTGAGCAGCAGTGCCACGCCCCCCACCTCTTTTGCCTCCATCCCTGTCCTCTCTGAAACACCTAAAGCCTGGCACTTGAAGTAGCCATTCCTGCCCCTGCACCATCCAAGTCTCTGTAATGGCCACAACATCATAGCTCCAAGTGCTGATCCACGCTCTAAGATCATCTGCTTTATTCATGATACTCCTCACATTAAAATAGACATGTCTCAAACCATTGGTCTGAGCACGTCCCTTTTCTTTCACCGGCCTATCCTCCCTCTCGCACTGTCTCCAAGTTCTCTCTATTTCTGAGCCATCAGCCCCTTTCTCCATCTCTTCTGTTTGGTTGCCACCCCCCAGAAATTCTAGTTTAAACTCTCCCCAATAGCCTTAGCAAACCTCCCTGCCAGGATATTTATCCCCCTGGGATTCAAGTGCAACCCGTCCTTTTTGTACAGGTCACACCTGCCCCAAATGAGGTCCCAATGAACCCAATGTTCAAAGGTTCATTTATTATCAAAGTATACAACTCTGAAATTCTTCTTCTCCGGAGAGCCACAAAATCAAGAAAGAAAAGCAAAGAATAACAGCACAATCAACAACCTGCAAATAACTCCTCCCCGCTCAAAAAAGGAACAAAAATGGAACAGGCACATCGACCCCCCAAATCCCCCTCCTCTGCACACAAAAAAAACAAGGAAGATTGGGTGAAAAATACAGAATATAAAAACACTATAAAATTGAGAAAAAGTCTGTAGTCCAAGTCCATATCTAAAATGCAGAAAAGTTGGGTGACATTCTCTGGGCAAGGCAGCAGGACTTTCCCACTCTGGCAGTGAGCGATCCTACCAGCGCTAGAAAGGCAGCCTCTCCTCTCCGGCAGCTGAGCCATCCCCATGTGATCAAAAGGCAGTCTCCCCTGTCCAGCAGCAAAGTGATCCCACCAGCAATAAAAGGGCAGTCTCCCCTGTCCAGCAGCAAAGTGATCCCACCAGCAATCAAAGGGCAGTCTCCCCTGTCCAGCAGCAAAGTGATCCCACCAGCAATCAAAGGGCAGTCTCCCCTCTCCAGCAGCAAAGTGATCCCACCAGCAATCAAAGGGCAGTCTCCCCTGTCCAGCAGCAAAGTGATCCCACCAGCAATCAAAGGGCAGTCTCCCCTGTCCAGCAGCAAAGTGATCCCACCAGCAATCAAAGGGCAGTCTCCCCTGTCCAGCAGCAAAGTGATCCCACCAGCAATCAAAGGGCAGTCTCCCCTGTCCAGCAGCAAAGTGATCCCACCAGCAATAAAAGGGCAGTCTCCCCTGTCCAGCAGCAAAGTGATCCCACCAGCAATAAAAGGGCAGTCTCCCCTCTCCAGCAGCAAAGTGATCCCACCAGCAATCAAAGGGCAGTCTCCCCTCTCTGGTAGCAGAGCAATCTCATCAACGAGCAATCTCATCAACAATCAATCGACAGTCTCCCCTCTCCGGTAACTATAGGTCAGTTAGTTTGACCTCAGTGGTTGGAAGATGTTGGAGTCAATTGTTAGCGATGTGTTTTCGGGGGACTTGGAGGCATATAATACAGTAGGCCAAGGTCAGCATTCTTTCCTCAAGGGGATATCTTGCCTAACAAATCTGTTGGAATTCTTTGAAGAAATAACAAGCAGGATAGACAAAGGAGAATCATTTGATGTTGTGCACTTGGATTTCCAGAAGGCCTTTGACAAGGTGCCACCCCTGAGTCTGGTTAACAAGCTATGAGTCCATGGTATTACAAGAAAGTTTCTATACACTGGATAAAGCAGTGGCTTATTGGCAGTTGTGGCCCCTCATCTTTGAAAGGATGTGCTAAAATTGGAGCGGGTTCAAAGGATGTTCATGAAAATGATTCCAGGATTGACCGGTTTCTGATATGAACAGCATTTGATGGCTTTGGGCTTGAATTCACTGAAATTCAGAAGAATGAGGGGTGACCTCATCTGAAACCTATCTAATGGTGAAAGGCCTTGATAGAGTGGATGTGCAGAGGATGTTTCTTATGGTGGGAGATTCTAAGACCAGAGGACAGAGTCTCACAATACAGAGGCATCCTCTTAGAACAGAGATGAGGAGGAATTTCTTTAGCCAGAGGATGGTGAATCTGCGGAATTCTTTGCCACAGGCAGCTGTGGAGGGCAAGTCTTTATATATATTTAAGGCAGAGGTTAATAGCTTCTTGAGTGGTCAGGGCATGAAGGGATGTGAGGAGAAGATGGGAGATTGGGGCTGAGAGGGAAATTGGATCAGCCATGATGAAATGGCGGAGCAGGCTCGATAAGCCACCTTGTCAAATTCTGCTCTGATATTTTATGGTCTTGTTTCGAAAGAGCAATAACCAATCTGGGTAGTGGGGTGGAGATACGTAAGGCAGTCATTCCCTTTGCTGGCCTGCAGGTCACCCTTGGGAAGGGTGTAGCACTTGCTGCACCTCACTGATCAGGGTCATGTGAAGCCGTGGGAGCAGGTGGTAGATATCTGTAGAAGCAGCCGGTGCATGTTACAAACCCTGGTTATGTTGTCCTGTCCAAGACCGAAAGAAGCTGCAGAAGATCGTGAACACAGCGCAGCACATCACACAAACCAATCTTCTGTCCGTGGACTCACTTTACACCGCACACTGTCGGAGCAGTGCTGCCAGGATAATCAAGGACACGACCAACCCAGCCAACAGACTTTTTGTCCCTCTTCCCTCTGGGAGAAGGCTCAGGAGCTTGAAGGCTCGTACGGCCAGATTTGGGAACAGCTTCTTTCCAACTGTGATAAGACTGCTGAACAGATCCCGACCCAGATCTGGGCCGTACCCTCCAAATATCCAGACCTGCCTCTTGGTTTTTTTGCACTACCTCACTTCCCATTTTTCTATTTTCTATTTATGATTTATAATTTAAATTTTTAATATTTACTAATTTTAACTATCTTTACTATTTTTAATATTTAATATTTGTAATCCAGGAAGTGTGAAGCGCAGAATCAAATATCACTGTGATGATTGTACGTTCTAGTACCAATTGTTTGGCGACAATAAAGTATGAAGTATGTGATTACTAACTCCAGGCAGACAATCTCTGAAAAGTATCGATCATGTCAGGGGTCACCTGTCTTGTAAAGACACCACTCAGAGAAGGCAATGGCAAATCACTTCTGTAGAAAAAATTGCCAAGAACAATTGTGCTCAAGGAAAGACCATGATTGCCCACGTCATATGACACGGCATATAATGAACGAGGCTAAGTGGTCAATTTTAAGTTGAAAGTAAAGATCGGTTATTTGCTGACACTAAAACCTCACCCCAATGGTTTGATCATTTGACAGCTTTTGACTATGTTTCAGCCTGACTATTTACAACAGCCTGCTTTTATTTCTGTGCTCTGTTGCTGTTAGCTGCAATGTACGTAGTCCATTTGGTAGTCTTTCCAAATCTGTGAACCCTTTCTTTGCAACCCATTAATTAACAGTAGATTGAGTTGTCTGCCATTCCTGTGGCTAGAAGCTAATTATGGTGTGCTGGCACATCAGCCTGAACGTGTGAACTGCAGTTGGGACTTACAGCACGGTCCAGTAAACTGTGCATTGTGAATTTGTTCCTGTTGAGATTAAACCTTCCCCAGCACTCTAACCAACCATGCATAGATTTCTCAACAGGATGCTTTAAGCTGAATTCTGCAGAGAGAAGATAACATTTTGACAAGTCAGAGAGCTCCTTGTTTTTCAGCCGTGCAGAGGGTGATTTGTTCAGTGGTTTTCTTGTTTTGAAGGCTGCTTTGTCAGTTCCTGATGCTTTACATTGAAGAGGTAAATATGGAGCGTTCTTCTGACAGTGGAGTGTTGGCTGTGTCAGTGAGTGCGAAGGACCTGTAATTTACATACACAGATAGACGTTGAAATGTTTCTCCCAACACAAGATCAGCCTGAATCACACAATTACCAGTACAAGAACCTGTACTTATCAGGTTGTAGATGGGCACCACTACAGCAGTGGTCTATTTAGCCTCCTCCCTTTACCACATGAATTACCTCCTTGTTTCCCTCGCCCCTGTAGACTGCAGTATAAACATTTCTGCAGTTAGGATGCAGAAAGGTGAGGCACTGCCGAAGAATGAAACGAGCCCATGAGGAAGAAAGAGGAGGTAGGAACTTGGGATAGGGTGCAGAGTGTTGTAAACTCAGCCAGCTCCATCATGGGCACTAGCCTCCCCAGAATCCAGGACATCTTTAAAAGGCAATGCCTCAAAAAGAGAGCATCCATCAATAAGGACCCCTACCACATAGGATGTGCCCTCTTCTTATTACTACCATCTAGAAGGAGGTACAGAAGCCTGAAGACCAGCACCAGTTTTAGGAATAGCTTCTTCACCACTATCAGATTTCTGAATGGTCCATGAACACCACCTCACTATTTGAAATATTGTGGAATTTTGGTAGCTCGGCTTGGCTATTTGGAAGTTTGGTTGTCACCGATCTTGGCAAAATGTTTGCAGAAGCTTCGGCTCCAATCGAGAAGACCATAAGATATAGAGGCAGAAGTAGGCCATTCGGCCCATCGAGTCTGCTCTGCCATTCAATCATGAGCTGATCCAATTCTTCCAGTCATCCCCACTCCCCTGCCTTCTCCCAATACCCTCTGATGCCCTGGCTAATCAAGAACCTATCTATATCTGCCTTAAATGCATCCAATGACTTGGCCTCTTACAGCCGCTCATGGCAACAAATTCCACAGATTTACCACCTTCTGACTAAAGTAATTTCTGTGCATCTCAGTTCTAAAAGGACATCCTTCAATCCTGAAGTTGTGCCCTCTTGTCCTAGAATCCCCTACCATGGGAAATAACTTTGCCATATCTAATCTGTTCAGGGCTTTTAATATTCGGAATGTTTCTATGAGATCCCCCTGCATTCTCCTGAACTCCAGGGAATACAGCCCAAGAGCTGCCAGACGTTCCTCATATGGTAACCCTTTCATTCCTGAAATCTTTCTCGTGAATCTTCTCTGAACCCTTTCCAATGTCAATATATCCTTTCTAAAATAAGGAGCCCAAAACTGCACAAAATACTCCAAGTGTGGTCTCACATGTGCCTTATAGAGCCTCAACATCACATCCCTGCTGTTATATTCTATACCTCTAGAAATAAATGCCAACATTGCATTCACCTTCTTCACAACCGACTCAGCCTGGAGGTTAACCTTCAGGGTATCTTGCACAAGGACTCCCAAGTCCCTTTGCATCTGTACATTTTGAATTCTCTCCCCATCTAAGTAATAGTCTGCCCGTTTATTTCTTCCACCGAAGTGCATGACCAAACACTTCCCAACATTGTATTTCATTTGCCACTTCTTTGCCCATTCACCTAAACTACTTAAGTCTCTCTGCAGGCTGTCTGTTTTCTCAACACTATCTGCTCCTCCACCTATCTTTGTATTGCTGGCAAATTTAGCCACAAATCCATTAATACCGAACTAGTAGGATTGGTCGGTACCATCTGTGGGGAATAATGCTCATAGTGATGTTTGGCAAGGTATACATCTCTAGAGTTAGAAAATATGTGATAGCATTGCACCAGTGGTAGCATTATTACTTCAAATAAGTAATCACTTTTTGTATATATTCCATATTAACATCAATACCACAGAAAATGTTACCCCACCCCCAAAAGGTTAAAAACTCATTTGGAGAGATTTCTATAGTTTTATCAATGTCATGATATTTTCCATATTGTTGTATCAAATCAAAACAATCTTAAGCTTTTGTCATGGTATATAGAATTACAGTACAATAATTCAAATGTGGGGTTCCACACGGCCATAACCTAGGCCCCATTTGGTTGTAAAATAAATATATTTAATCAAAGACTGCTTTCCATACTTTCATAACCTATTAGTAATCATAATAATTTTCCAAGTCTTCCACGTCTTCCACATCTTCATCTGAACTTTTCACACTCTCTGAGGTGGATGCCTGGTTCTCTCAGTCTGCCAGTCTACACATGTCAGTACACCTGAGGCCATTTGCAACACACATACATCTTGGGAGTGAACATTTTTTTGGACAGTTACAGGCCAGTAGATCCAGGACGGCATCGGGTGCTGGCTGGCCTTCCATCCAGTGCACCACCAACTGTTCAGCTTCCTCTTCTCTCTCCATCTTCCATCCTCTGCCAGCAGGGCTTGGCACTTGTGGGTCCTTCTCCAAACATCTTCGCCATATACCAGCCTGGTAGTTGGCTCGCTGTGAATGTTTTGTTAAGCAGTCCTTACATGGTGGGAGTTGATGACTTTCGATTTCACCTTTTTTTTGGCACAGAAAAGGTGATACCTGAGCTCATTGACCTTGGTGGTCGATGCTTTTGGGGCACACAGGAGACATGTAAATGCCTCCAGTTTGTCTATTAGTTCTGGGGAGAGGTCCCATTCCTGATCCAACTCTTAAGAATGTGTCCTGAGTTTCCCTGTTGCTGGTCAGAAGTTTTAGGGCACTTGTCTTCCCTTTGCCTGCAAAAGCGCTTACAGTGTCACATCCTGTATATGCGTGCAACCGGATGAGAGCCCTACAAACCTCTATGCCAACAGTGGCAGCAAACTTCCTGATGTCTACAAGCCTTGTGCGGGTTCTAGTGCCACACTTCTGGAACAATGGGGCCTCAATCTTGTCACAAAATGCTAAAGACGTGTGTCTTCTGAGTAGATCACTACAGATTGGAATCCCTCTCTTGTGGCATGGGCAGCATGGAGAAGTAGGTGGCCATCTGCTTCTTGTTGACACTGAAGAGCTGACACCTCACTGTCTTGAGATGTGATTCTGTAACATTTGTCATTCACAGTTGCATACAGAATCTTCTCCTGTAGCTTTGCTCTGTACTCCGCCTTCCTCCACTCATGGACTATGAAGCTAATGAGACTATTTTTGTTACTGACTTTGGTCAGGAAGGTCCTCCATTGCCTCACCATCTGTGTGCCTGTGATATCTTGCAACTCATGCCCAGTCTCTTCACCCTGTAGAGACCTTTCACTATTCTTGCTAGAGTTCTCCTTGTATGTGTCGAACACAACATCTATTCTGCTACTCTGACTGCCTTCCCTCAGAGCCACACCCAGAATTGTTGTGGCAACATCTCTGAAAGTAACTTGATCACCTTTCACTCTTTGGACCAAGTTCATTCCATCAATCACTGTAGCAGAGTTTCCTGGGAGTTGCTCTTCTACTGCTACATTTTTTTGCAAGGTTGTGTCTAAAGTAGCTTTATTTGCCTTTCTCAGCAATTCTTCTGGTGTGGACAGGCCCCAGGGCAATGGTCCAAGGGGATGAGAAAGGATATCCTCCATACGTAGACTGTGCCCTGTGTCATCACTATGATGTGTCCAAACAAAGATCTGTCTGCTTTCAAGATGACCACCCTCCCATTTGATTTCACTTCTCTCTTCTTACACATATCATTGAATGTTTTCAGCTTGTTGGTTTTCATTGGGTCATGGAATTTCTTTGCTGGTGGGTTTTCCTCTAGTCTCTCAACCTTGAAGGTTGCATAGAATTGCTCACCAATCTCATATGCCTTCATCATGTTGGAGGCAATGTCCTTGCGGGCTGCCTTTGCCGTAGAGATGCTAATGAGGTCCTGCTTCTCTGCAAATGGGTTGACTCATTCATGTATGAGGCTAACCACTGCTGAAACTGCTTCCTCATCTTTCTGGATTCTTGGCCGCTGTAGCTCCGCATGACAAAGCTCTGATTTGTTGCCTTGCACCATCTCCCTGAACTGTCCCAGGAATGCACTGCGGTGCTCAGCTGTTACGTAGTAACATAGAAACATAGAAAATAGGTGCAGGAGTAGGCCATTCGGCCCTTCAAGCCTGCGCCACCATTCAGCATGATCATGGCTGATCATCCAACTCAGAACCCTGTACCTGCCTTCTCTCCATACCCCCTGATCCCTTTAGCCACAAGGGCCTTATCTAACTCCCTCTTAAATATAGCCAATGAACTGGCCTCAACTGTTTCCTGTGGCAGAGAATTCCACAGATTCACCATTCTCTGTGTGAAGGAGTTTTTCCTAATCTCGGTCCTAAAAGGCTGCCCCTTTATCCTCAAACTGTGACCCCTCGTTCTGGACTTCCCCAACATCGGGAACAATCTTCCTGCATCGAGCCTGTCCAATCCCTTTAGGATTTTATACGTTTCAATAAGATCCCCCCTCAATCTTCTAAATTCCAATGAGTATAAGCCGAGTCGATCCAGTCTTTCATCATATGAAAGTCCTGCCATCCCAGGAATCAATCTGGTGAACCTTCTTTGTACTCCCTCTATGGCAAGAATGTCTTTCCTCAGGCTGAACCATGATGTGCCTCCAGGAGTCTGTGTGTCTTTGTTCACTGTGGCTTCAACAGCCTGGTCCACAGGGATCTGCCCAGAGGGGTTGTTACTTGACAGCTGCACTGAGAATTGGCCTGTCTTGAAGGCCTCATACACAGGATTCTTCTCTGGGAGGTTCATCATCTGAGCAAAGTAAGGGGACAGGTACGTGACATAATTCATCTTATCATAGGCGAAGCACCGTGGGATCGTGGTTCTTATAGCATGGAGGTGCAACTCCCAGTCCCCCTCACAGAAAGCTACCACTGCTGCAATGCTATCGTATATTTTCTAGCACTAGGGATGCATACCTTGCCAAAAATCACTATAAGAATTATTCCCCCCAGACGGTACTGGTGGTCCAAATTTGGGGTCCTGGCTCACGGACTATAGTCCAAATCATTGACACACATGGTAAAAAGCAGCGGTCCCAACACCGACCCCTGTGGAACTTCACTGGTAATCAGCAGCCAGCCAGAACAGGGTCCCTTTATTGCCAATCTCTGTTTTCTACCGACCAGCCAATGCTCCACCCACGCTAGTAACAATAAATATCTTGTGTAGAAACAAAGATTTGACGATAGGCATGGATTAAAATGAAAAAGAAGAAACTGACCCTTCTGGTTGTCCATCGTGTCAGATGATGCAGGAAACCTGTGCAGGAGTTTTTAAAGATGAAAAACCATTGCCCTGGGACAGTTCGTGTCTCTTGACTTTGAAAGTCCAGATCCAGTGGTACAAGTAGTCGTCACAAACTGGGGTCTTCCTTGGTTGCAGTGGATGACCATTACATCTTCTGTGCCCTGTCATGCCCTTCACTCTCCACAGGGCACTGCAGTTCCACCATCCTGCCCCTGAAATTAGACCGAACAGGCATGGGCCTATAATTTAATCCAGTGATGTACATGATTGCCATTATAGAGTTGTATAGTGTAGAACCAAGCTCTTTGGCCTATAATTTAATCCAGTGACATATATGATTATTATTATTATAGAGTTGTATGTTGAAGAACCAAGCCCTTTGGCCCACCCTATCTATTCTGGCTGCCATCCCAATCTACACTGATCCCACTTGCCTGCATAAATTCCATCTGCTCTGTACCCTGTTCATTTAGAAAACTGTCCATGTAATCCTTGCTGGAGTAACAAAACATCTATGGAGGGAATAAGCAGTCTTAATGTTTTGTGCCTAGACCCTTTAACAACATTTCAGGGTCCTGATACTATTCCTACATCCATCACCACCTCTGGCAACTTGTTCCAGATACCAACTACTCTGTGTGTGAAACACTTGCCCCTCAGATCCCCTTTTACCTTCCTCTCTCTCTCTCTCACTTTGAACCCATCTCATTGAGATTGAACCTCTGAACAATTGGTGTGTCACAGGCACCTCTGCATCCCTGACAATCAGCTTGTCTCTGACATTGACATCACTGTTTGGACACACAACCATCAGCAGGGCTTGTTTAACAAAGCAGAGTAAAACTTGAGCAAGCTTGGAGTCAGAAATTCCACTCCCTCATCACTGAACTCTTCAACTTGTAAGAGATCACAGTCACCCCAGTGTCCACCACCAAAGATCTTAGCTGCTTATTGGACAGAAGCACTCCCAGCTCTGAAGGATCTTGACTCATTGTAGACTACTCCCTTGCACACCAGGGGATGTGGTAAGATCCATCCAGCTGATTAGAAGGATTTGTATTGTCAGGAAAGAGTACATGTTTTGAAATAATTTGGTAAATTGATTTATTATTGTTATGTGTACCGATGTACAGTGAAAAGCTTGTCTTGTATACTGTTCATGCAGATCAGATCATTACACATTGCACTGAGGTAGTACAAAGTAAAGCAAGAACAGAATGCAGATTAAAATGTTAAAGTTACTGACAAAATGAAGTGCAGGCAGATAATAAGGTGTAAGAGTCATAATGATGTAAATTTTGAGATTGAGTGTCCATCTTATCATATGAGGGAACTATTTAATCATCTTATAACAGTAGGGTAGAAACTATCCTTGAACCTGGTGGTACGTGCTTCCAGGCTTTTGTTTCTTCTGCCCAATGGAAGATGCGAGGGAGTGGCCGGGATGGGTGGGGTCTTTGATTATGCTGGCTGCTTTATTGAGGCAGTGAGAAGTGCAGACAGTATAAAGTTAGGGTCGTAAAGAAAGCTTTTGGCATATTAGACTTCATAAATCAATGTATTGAATAGAGGAGATGAGATGTTATGTTGAAGTTGAATAAGATGTCCCTGAGGCCTAATTTGGAGTATTGTGTGTGGCTTCATCACCTATGTATAGGAAAGATGTAAATGTGTATGAAAGAGTGGAGAGAAAATTTACAAGGATGTTGCAGGACTTGAATCTAGGCAAAGCTTGAATAGGTTAGAACTTAATTATGCCTTAGAACATAGAAGATTGAGGGGAGATGTGTTAGAGATGTACAAAGTTATGAGGGGTATAGATAGGGTAAACGCAAGCAGGCTTTTTCCACTGAGGGTGGGTGAGACAACAAATAGAGGTCATGGGTTAAGTGTGAAAGGTGAACAGTTTAAGGGAAACGTGAGGGGAAACGTCTCCCCTCAGAGGGTGGTAAGAGTGTGGATGGTCCCAAGGGCTTGTTTCCGAGCTGTAATGTTCTGTGACCCTGTCACTGAAGTCTCCTGGGTGATCTTGGTGTCAGGCATGATTATTGCAACCCATCACCCAGCCAAGCTTCCCAGAGATGAATTATCCACTGAATAACAGAAAGACAAACCCTGTTGAGTGCTGCAAATTTGAGGTGAAGTAGAAGTAGCCAGAAATCCCGAGCTGCTTGGGTGGCCTAAGGATGATCCTTCCTCATCAGATGCTGACTTGGAGGCAGTTGAGCATCCCAGCGGTCTCACTATCACAGGGAAGTTTACTCCGATTAGTGGATCACAGACCCAGGGGTACATGATACAGTGGTGAGGAAAATCTCCTCACTCAGCTGGTGATTATTTCTTCTTCTTCTTCTTCTTCTTCTTCTTCTCCTCCTCCTCCTCCTCCTCCTCCTCCTCCCCCTCCCCCTCCTCTTCCCCCTTCCCCCTCCTCCCCTTCCCCCTCCTCCCCTTCTTCTTCTTCTCCTCCTCCCCTCCCCCCCCCTCACTGCAGCACAGGCTGCCGAAAGCAGCTTACCAGAGACCTCTGCCCTGGGCTGGTCTTCCAAGGTGTAGCTCATCGAAGATCCTTGCTCTCCTTGGGATGAGGTCTTTGGAGCTTCTGTTGGTGTACCTATAGCTCTGGGTTTTTATGGGATGGGGGTAGTTATGTCCATGCCCAAGCCGCCGCCTTTCACAGCCTTTCGGACCTGCCATGGTGGATGTATTGTGCTGTAAAGCTGTGAGCCAAAGCGCCTGCACTGTGAAGTAACGTTCTGTGTTCTGTCCGCAGCATGTGTTAGCGGTAATAAATCTGTTTCTGATTCTCGTTCTGGTGCGCGAGGAGATCCAGTCTGGAGTCTGAACATCAGTACACAGTGCCAGTGGCTGTTGTCTCCCACTACCCACCCAGCCCAAACACTGACCACACCACTTATCAATGCCACTTTCCTGGTATTGTACGTATTAGAGTGGTGATCTGGGCTTCTGGTACATTTACATGGTCCACAAAGAGACCGATCCTCTGATATGATAATACCAAAGAACTTAAAGTTACCGTCTCCACCTCTGATTGCCTAATAAGGACTGCCTCATGGACCTCTGGCTTCCTCCTCCTTTAGTCAATAAGCTATTTGGTTTTGATGACATTGAGCGAAAGGTTGCTGTTGTGGCACTGTTCAGTCAGATTTCCAATCTCCCTTCTAAGTGCCAGTTTGTCACCACCTTTGATCCAGTCAATGGCAGTGGTATCACCGGCAAAGTTAAATATCACATTGGAACTGCACTCAGCCTCACAATTTCTTTATTTTCCTGTAAATACCGGCAAGAAAATTAATCTCAGGGTAATATATGGTGACATCTGTGTTCTTTGTTAATAAATTTATTTTGAACTTTGAGAGGCTGAGCATTTTAGTAAAGTTACATCGCTGACAAGTGAGTTTCTAAATTGGAAGTGAGAAAACAGAATGGGGATAAGAGGATGTGCGCTGCTATGCTGTGGGCATTGGAGTGAACCTATTGTCAGCGTAGGGAACATCAGAGGCTGCAGCTAATTAGTGTTAACAAAGCAGCCAGTCTGTCTCTGATTAACTCTCTGGAGGTGCAGGCAAAGGGAATGATAAGGTTAGTTTGCAAGTTTAAAGAGAAGGGGAGGGGGAGACAGGTTGTCTGCCTAAGGAAAACTGATTTGAAAATGGAACACAGGAACACACTGGCTAGAGCAGCAGCTGACAGTGACGGCAAATGGAAGGCTGGCCTTTATTTCAAGGAGACTGGAGTATAAAAGCAGGGAAACCTCGTCCAAGCCACTAGTGAGACACCTCAAGAGTACAGCAGCTAATTCTGCTCTTCCTTTGAAGGAGAGGTATCGTTTTATTGAGGGCATTTCAGAGAAGGTTCACTTGTATAGTCCTGGGTTTCAAGGGATTCTTCTATTAGGAAGGCTTTTAACAGGTTAGGGCTCACTGGAATTTTAAAGAACGAGAGGTGGTCATATGAAAACAGATATTTTGAGGGATATAAATGATGTCTTTAATTGCCACAGTTTGTCTTCTGCACATTTAAGCAACACACACAAAATGCTGGATGAACTCAGCAGGCCAGGCAGCATCTAAGGAAAAGAGTCAACATTTCGGGTCAGGACTATTCATCAGGACTGGAGAAAAAATGAGAAGTCAGAATAAGAAGATTGGGGAATGGGAGGAAGAAGTAAAGGTGGCAAGTGATAGGTGAAATCGGCCGGGGGGGGGTGGGGGAGATGTGAAGTAAAGAGCTGGGAAGTTGATTGGTGAAAGAAGAAAAGGGCTGGAGGAGGGGGAATCGGATAGGAGGGGAAGAAAGGGAAGGGGGGGGGCACCAGAGGGAGGCGATGGGTAGGTAAGGAGATAAGGTAAAAGAGGGAAATGAGAATGGGGAATGGTGAAGTAAAAGGGAGGCAACTACCAGAAGTTTAAGAGATTGATGTTCATGTGATCAGATTGGAGGCTACCCAGATGGAATACGAGGTGTTGCTCTTCCAACCTGAGTGTCACCTCATCACGGCAGCAGAGGAGGTCATGGAGTGACGTGTCGGAATAGGAATGGGAAGGAGAATTAAAATGGTTGGTCACCAGGAGATCCTGCTTTTTTTCTGGCAGATGTGCTGCTGAAGGGTCTCGGCCCAAGAAGTTGGCTGTTTACTTTTTTCCATAGATGCTGCCTGGCCTGCTGAGTTCCTCCAGCATTTTGTGTGTGTTGCTTGGATTTCCAGCATCTGCAGATTTCACCTTGTTTATTTTGCATATTGGTTGTTTGTCAGTCTTTTTCATTTAGAATTTTTTCATAAGTTCTATTGAACCTCTTCACTTTCTATAAATGCTTGCAAGAAAATGAATCTCAATGTAGTATCTGCTAACATTTATGTACTTAGATAATAAACTTCATAATAACTTTAATTCTAAAGAATAAGAAATGAAAGTCATCGTAGGTTACAATGGGACATTGGCAGGATGCAGGATGGAGATGGGGATAGTGTAGAAGGTTCACCATAAGACATAGGAGCCATTCAGCCCATCGAGTCCACGCTGACATTTCATCATGGCTGACCCCAGATTTCATTCAATCCCATACACCTGCCCTCTCACCATATCCATTGATGCACCGACCAATCAGAAATATATCAACTTCCGCTTTGAATATACCCAGGGACTTGGCCTCCACCACAGTCTGTGGCAGAGCATTCCACAGATTCACCACTCTTTGACGAAGAAAATTCCTCCTTACTGCTGTTCTAAAATGTTGCCCCTCAATTTTGAGCATGTGTCCTCTAGTTCTGGATACCTGACCAGAGGAAACATCCTCTCCACATCCACCTTATCTAGTCCTTTCAATATTCTGTAGGTTTCAATGAGATCCCAACTCATTCTTCTAAATTCCAGTGCGTACAGGCCCAAAGCTGCTGAACGCTACTCATTTGTTAGCCCCTTCATTCCTGGAATCATCCTCGAGAACCTCCTCCGGACTCTCTCCAATAACAACACATCCTTTCTGAGATATGGGGCCTGACTAGTGTTTTATAAAGCTTCAGCATTATCTCCTCATTTTTATGTTCTGTTCCTCTTAAAATAAATGCCACCATTGTATTGGCCTCTTTACCACAGACTCAACCTGTGAATTAACCTGCTGGGAGTCTTGCAGGAGGACTCCGAGGCCCCTCTGCACCTCTGATGTTTGCATTTTCTCCCCACTTAGATAATAGTCTACTATTGTTCCTTTCACCAAAATGCATAACCTTAGATTTCCCAACACTATTCCATCTGCCACTTTTTTCCCCATTCTTCCAATTTGCCTGTCCTTTTGTAATCACATTGCTTCCTCAGCACTACCTGCCCCTCCACCTATCAAAGCCATCAATTCTATTATCCAAATCATTGAAAACAACGTGAAAGGTAGTAGTCCCAATACTGACTCCCGAGGAACACCACTAGTCACTGGCAACCAACCAGAAAAGACCCCCTTTAGTTCCAGTCACTGCCTCCTGCCTGTCAGCCAGTCCTCTATCCATGCCAGTATGGCATGTCTGTAACTACAAATCCTGTAACACCATAGGATGTTATCTTGCTAAGCAGCCACATGTGAGGCACCTTATCAAATGCCTTCTGAAAATGCCTCTCCTTTGTCCACCCTGCTTGTTATTTCATCAAAGAACTCTAACAGATTTGTCAGGCAAGATTTCCCTTTTCAGAAACCATGCTGACTTTGACTTATTTTATCATTAGTCTCCAAGTACCATGAAACCTCATCCTTAATAATGGACTCTAATACTTTCCCAAACGCTGAGGTCAGATTAACTGGCCCATAATTTCCTTTTTTCTGTCATCCTCCCTTCTTCAAGAGTGGAGTGACATTTGCAATTTTCCAGTCCTCCGGGACCATGCCAGAATCAAGTGATCCTTAAAAGATCAAGACCAATGCATCTATAATCTCTTCAGCAATCTCTCTCAGGACTCTGGGATGTAGTCCATCTGGTCCAGGTGACTTATCTACCTTAAGACTTTTGAATTTGCCTCACACTTTTTCCTCTGTAATAGCAATGGCACACACTCCTGCTCCCTGACACTCACGAACCTCTGGCATACAGTTAGTGTCTTCCACAGTAAAGACTGAAGCAAAGTAGCTCTTAAGTTCATCTGCCATTTCTTTGTCCCCCATTACTAGCATCATTTTCCAGTGGTCTAATATGGCCAATCATCTCCCTTTTGTTCTATATATAACTGAAAAATCTTTTAGTATTCTGCTTTGTATTATTGGCTATTTTGCCCTCATATTTCATCTTCTCCCTTCTTGTAGTTTTTTAATTGCCTTTTGTTGGATTTTAAAAGCTTCCCAATCATCCAACTTCCCACTCACTTTTGCTACCTTATATGCCCTTACCTTGGCTTTTATGCAGTCCTTAACTTCCCTTGTCAGCCGTGGTTGCCTACCTGTCATTTGAGAGCAACTTCCTCTGTGGAACATATTTATCCAGCACCTTGTGATCTATTCCCAGAAACTTCTGCCGTCATCCCTGCCAGTATTCCCCTCCAATCCACCTGGGCAAGCTCCTCTCATGTATCTGTAATTCCCTTTATTCCATTGTGATACTGATTCATGTGACTTGTGCTCCACCCTCTCAAATTGCAGTATGAATTTAATCATATTATGATCAGTGTCTCCTAAGTGTTCCTTTAAGTTAAGCTAATAAAATCTGGGTTATTTCACAACATCCAATCGAAAATGGTCTTTTCCCTACTAGGCTCAAACACAAGTTGCTCTAAAAAGCCATCTTGTAGGCATTCAACAAATTCCCTCTCCTGTGATCCGACACCAACATGATTTTCCCAATACCTTTGCATATTACAATTGTGTCATTACCCTTACTACTTGCCCTTTCCAGCTCCCTTTGCAATCTTGACCCCACATCTTGTCTACTATTTGGAGGCCTATATATGATTCCCGTAATGCTTTTTTCACTCTTGCAGTTTCTTAACTCCACCCACAAAGATTTGACATTTTCTGACCCTGTCACCTCCATCTAAAGATGTAATTCCATCTCTTACCAACAGAGCCACACCACTGCCCATGCCTTCCTTTCTGTCCTTTCGATACAGTGTATCATTTGATGTTAAACTCTCAACTATAACCTTCTTTCAGTCACGACTGAGTGATGCCCCCAACATCATACCCATCAATCTCTATTTGCTCCACGAGTTTGTCCACCTTATTCCAAATGCTACATGCATTTAAATAAGCATCTTCAGTTCTGCATTCTTCACCCTTTTGAATTTTGCCTCTGTGGTACAATTTAACTCTTTGCTCTGTCTGCATTTGTACTCAATCATTGGCTTGTCCTTCCTTTCATTTATGTTACATCCATCATCTACTTGTAAGCCTGCTTGCGTAGCCTCTGCTCTATCATACTGCTTCCCAGCCCCCTGCCTTATTAGTTTAAACCACTCCCAGCATCTCTAGTAAACCTACCTGCAAGGATATTGGTCTCCCTCGGATTCAAGAGCAACCTGTCCCTTACAATGGCACATTGGCAGGATGCAGGATGGAGTTGTGGATAGTCTGTAAGGTTACAACAGGACATTGGCGGGATGCCAAGGTTACAACAGGATATTGGCAGGATACAGAGCTGGGCTGAGGAGTGGCAGATGGCATTCAGCCTGTGAAAGTGTGAAGTGATTCACTATGGAAGGACAAATTTGCAGGCAGAATGCAAGGTTAATCGAAGGATTCTTAGCTCTCTGAAAGAACAGAGGGGTATTGTGGTCCCTCAAAGTTGTCGCAGAAATTGATAGGATGGTTACGAAGGTGTATAGTGTTGGTCTTCATGATTTGGGGGATTGAGTTCAGGAGCCGTGACGTAACATTGCAGCTCTACAAAACCCTCTTCAGTTCACACTGGAATATTGCCTTCCATTCTGCTGGCCTCATTACGAGAAGGATGTGGAAGCTTTAGATGGGGTGCAAAGGAAATTGTTGCCTGCCAGAGATAAGTTTTTTTTTACACAGAGTGGTGGGTGCATGGAACACACTGCCAGTGGTGGTGGTAGAGGGACATTAGGGACATAAGAGACTCTTAGAAAGGCACATGAATGATAGAAAAACAGAAGGTTGTTTGGGATGGAAGGGTTCGATCAGGGGTTCCCAACCTTTTTATGCCATAAACCCCTAACATTAACCAAGGGGTCTGTGGACCCCAGTTTAGGAAACCCTAAATGATCTTAGAGTTGGTTAAAATGTCAGCTCAACATCATGGGTCAAAGAGCCTGTACTTTGATGTAATGATGTTCTATTGATTAGCAATCAGACAGCAAGATAATTGGGATTGTTTTGAGAATTCGTGTAGACTCAATGGGCTGAATAGACTCTTCTTCCAAATCGTAGAATGAGAATTAACAGTGGATTTATGTGAATAGCCGACAGCAGTTACAGTTTTCACCACCACCAGCACCTGTTGCTGGGCCTTCCTCACCTTCAGTTTAAACTCCCTCACCTGTGAACTATGAACAATGGAGGTGACTTTCAGAGCAGTTAAATCTTGTCATATTTCAGTTCACCTTGGATTAATGGTAAAACCCTTCAGGTTGTTCTGAACGGATTAGCCATTTACAACGTGCTGTATTTCTTCCGAGTGTGGGGTCAGTGCTCTGAAGGTGATCTATTTTTAAACCTAACGTATGAGCAGTCAAGGCTGAGAGGCACATCAAAATGACAAAGAATTTGAACATTATCAGGAGGAAAATGCAAAGGATAGTGCAGATCACTGGATACCAGTGTAAGCTTTTTCAAAGCTTGCCTTGGTTCAGATTAAGTTGAAATTTATTGATTTATCATGTACATGAAACATACAGTGAGATGTGTAGTTTGCGTTAACGATCAACACACCCAAGAATATGCTACATGTCCCCACACATAATGGCACGAACATAGTTTACCCACAATGCTCAGCAGAACAACGGCAAAAAAAGTCCCTTACCTCACACAAACACCTACATACACATGTCCACACAGACCTACACACACGCACACTCCTATACCTACATACACACACCTGCACACTCTCTCTCTCTCTCACACACACACACACACACACACACACACACACACACACACACACACACACACACACACTCACACACACACACACACACACGCAGGCCTCTAACCCCAGGACAGCCCGATCACTGTACACAGACATCACAGGGAGGCTTCAGTTTGTCCTCGGTGCCACTTGAGATAGAAACAAATATCTTTGTTAAGTTTGAGGATGCCTCACTCCTCAAACCCAGTAACTGGGCCTGCAGCTTCAGCCCTGAAAAGTTCATTTTGTCAGAGCAATCCTTTTTCTCCCTTATCATGTGTTCCCAATGCCAACCTGAGTTTAATTCTGCAGCGAAGCTCCATAAAGAATAGTTTCTTCCCCAACCTTGGAGCAACGATTCAAAGTTTAAAATAAATTTATTATCTAAGTACATATATATCACCATATACTACCTTGAGATTCATTTTATTGCAGGCATTCTCAGCAGAACAAAGAAATAAAATAGAATCAGTAAAAATACTACACACAAGTAAAGATCGACAAACAATGTGCAAATGACAAATTGCATAAATATAAAAAATACTAATAGATAAATATACCTTATTCAGTACTCCTGTACACCTCATCAATGCAAATATATAATCAGCCAATCATGTGGCATCAACTAATACATAAAAGCATGCAGACATGGTCAAAAGGTTCGGTTGTTCAGACCAAACATCAGAATGGGGAAGACATGTCATCTAACTGAATTTGACTGTGGAACGATTGTTGGCGCCAGATGGGGTGGTTTGAGTATCTCAGAAACTACTGATCTCCTGGGATTTTCACGCACAACAGTCTCTAGAGTTTACAGAGAGTGAGACAAGAAACAAAAAAAATCCAGCAAAGCAGCAATTCTGTGGGGCAAAAATCTCTTGTTCACGAGAGAGGTCAGAGGAGAATGGCTAGACTGGTTCAAGCTGATAGGAAGGCAATAGTAACTCAAATAACCACACGTTACAATAGTAACGTGTGCAGAAAAGCATCTTTGAATGTACGACATGTCGAACATTGCAGTGGATGGGCTACAGCAGCAGAAGACCCTGAACGTGCACTCACTGGCCACTTTATTTGGTACAGGATGTATTGAGTAAAGTGGCCTCTTGGTGCAAGTAGATAGATAATACTGCGAGTAACAGTTGTCGAGCCTTGAAAATGGTCTGTAGGTTGTGAAATCTGTTCAGTGTTGGGGTGAGTGAAGTTAACCATGTCGATTCAAGAGCCTGATGGTGAGGGATAATAACAGTTCCTGAACCTGGTGGTGTGGGACCTAAGGCTCCTGTACCTTCTTCCTGATGATAGTGGCGAGAAGAGACCATAGACTGGATTGATGATTGATGCTGCTTTCTTGTGGCAGTGCACCTTGTAGATGTAATCAGTGGTAGGGAGGGCTTTTCCTGTGATGGACACATAAGATTTCCGGGAATTGTTACAAACAACAGTGCCCACATTGGACCTCTGATTTACTTTACAATCTTCACTGAAAGTGTTTGAGTGCAACAGCCTCATTTAATGTTACACCAGCATGTTGTTAATCTCCGTAACCTACAATCAGTTAGAATCACCTGAGGTTGACACTAGCTCTGTATAATTTTAGTTGCTTACAGCAGATTATGACAGTACTGTATCCAATACCCAGATTGATTATGATGCTGTATCCAATAGGATTGTAATGTTTCCTTGGTCATCAGCTCTGTCATTCTGAAATCTGGTTTCAAAATCAAGCTTATTGTCATCTGCGCAAGTAGAATGAAAACCTGACTTGCAGCAACATTACAGGTACATTACATCAGATAAGTAGCATTCACAAAGAAAAGAAACGTAACTTATCAGTTAGGGTCAGATTATCACAGGATGGAAGAAATTCGTATGAGCCCATGCAGCCCAATTACATCCAGTCGACCAATTAGCTTATTAACCGTGTGTCTTTGCAATGTGGGAGGAAGCCAGAGCACCCAGAGGAAACCCAAGTCATCACGGGGAGAACATAGAAACTCCTTACAGACAGCAGCGGAATTGAACACTGATCGCTGATGCTGTATTAGCATCGTGTGAACTGCTCCACTACCCTGCTGCCCCATTATTGTGACACGAGCAGGCATACTCCTGTTACCGTTGACAGTTATCTGTAATTATTTCTGCTTGTTCAATTCATTCTTTGATTGAATTATTCTGACAGTTGTTCTCCCACCCCGAGCCAGTTTGGCTTTGGGAGAAGAATCATGATAATCCCATTGACACAGGAGATCCGTTGGGTTGCATCTCCATCACACAATCAGCAAATTGCTACCAGTCCAGATATTTCACACCAATATTAACAAAAGCTTCCTCTCAAGAGAAATGCACTTGATTCAAAAATAGCTGATGAAAAGCTTTTACAGAAGTGATTTTACAAACTGCGTCTGGGTCTGTTAATGATTTTGTGTTTGGGTATTCTCTCTTATTCTATAAGACCATACGACACAGGAGCAGAATTAGGCCATCTGGCCTATCGGGTCTGCTCCCCCACTCAATCATGGCTGATTCTTTTCTTTTCCCTCCTCAGTCCCACTCCCCGTAACCTCTGATGCCGTCCAATCAAGAACTTAAAATACACCCAACGACCTGGCCTCCGCAGTTGCCTGTGGTAATAAATTCCACAGATTCACCACCATCTGGCTAAAGAAGTTTCTCCACATCTCTGTTTTAAATGGACGCCCCCCTATCCTGAGGCTGTGCCCCATTGTCCCAGACCCCCCACACCAAGGGAAACATCCTTTCCACATCTGCTCTGTCTGGGCCTTTCAACATTCAAAAGGTTTCAATGAGATCCCCCTGCCTTCCCCCATCCTTCTAAATTCCAGTTAGTACAGGCCCAGAGCCAAATGTTTCTCATATGATAATTTCTTCATTCCCAGAATCATCCTTGTGAACCTCTTCTGAACCCTCTCTAATGCCAGCACGTCTTTTGTTAGATAAGGAACCCAAAACTGTTCACAGTCCTCAAGGTGAGGCCTCCCCAGTGCCTTATAAAGCCTCAATTTCACGTCCCCAATCTTGTGTTATGGAGCTATTGAAATAAATGCTAATATTGCATTTGCGTTCTTCGCCACTGACTCTACCCGAAAGTTCTACACAAGGACTCCCAAGTCCCTTGGCATCTCAGATTTTCAGATTTTCTCCACATTTAGAAAATAGTCTGCACATTTATTTCTTCTACCAAAGTGCATGACCATGCATTTTCCAACATTGTATTTTATTTGCCACTTTCTTGCAGAAGTCCTTCTGCAGCCTTCCTGTTTCCTCAACACTACCTGCCCCTCTACCAATATTCGTATCATCTGCAAACTTGGCAACAAAGCCATCATCTAAATCAGCCATTCTCAACGCAGGCCATATGGCCCCCTTGGGGGCCCTGGCACATTTGAAGGAGGTCACCAACTGAAAACTGTGAGAAGGGGAGCCCCAGGGGTTTATGGGGGCCCTGGTAACTGAACCGATGAAATTCTCAAGCAACAATTCATTGGAGTCAATAGTTTCCCTCTTATTTCCTTGACAAAATCCAGGAATGGAATTGATATCGCAACAAGAGGTGACCTCTGACTGTCATTGGCTAATTTGGAGCCCGATATCATGAAACTTACAGAAAAGCACCAAGCTCAAGGATCGCATTAGGCCTGATGGATGTTTAATTTCATACAGTCTTTTTCTAAGTTTTGTCCAGTATGTCGGAATGTTCAAGTTTTCTTGGTGTTCCATAATAAATGATTTTCTGTCTATCTGTTCATGTTGTATCCCTGTTTGAAAGGGGGGCCCTGGAACCTGAGAAGAGATCCTAAGGGGGCTGTGGCCAAAAAACAGTTGAGAATCACTGATCTAAATCATTGATATACGGCATAAAAAGAAGTGGTCCCAACACCGACCCCTGCGGAACTCCACCAGTCACTAGCAGCCAACCAGAAAAGGATCCTTTTATTCCCATTTGCTGCCTCCTACCAATCAGCCAATGCTCTAACCGTGCTAATAACTTTCCTGTAATACCATGGGCTCTTAACTTGGTAAGCAGCCTCATGTGTGGCACCTTGTCAAAGGCCTTCTGAATATCTAAATTGTAATCTCTCAAAGAATCCCAACAGCTTCGACAGGCAAGATCTTTGGGGAAGATAATTGGGGATGTGTTTAGGGCCATGTCATGGAGATGCCTTGTCCTTCACGCTGTTTTTGTTTGTCCCTCTGTCCAGAGTCGGGGGAGCCGCTGTGTGACCGCTGCCGGCCAGGTTACTTTGGTGCCCACTGTGACGAATGTGCGGATGGCTACTACAACTCGGACAGTATCTGCGTGCGCTGTGAGTGTAACGGGAATATTGATGCAAAGAGCAGACTTCCCATCTGCGATTCGGAATCTGGTCGCTGCCTCAGCTGTACGGCCAACACCACTGGCTTCCACTGTGAGAAATGTGCAGAGGGTTACCATGGAGATGCTGTGGCTGGAACCTGTCAGAGAGGTAAAGACCTGCTCCAGACTGGGTGGGATTGTGCCTGGACTGGTTTGCTCTCCCCAGGCAGCCAGTCAAATGAATTAAATTGAGTTGACTTTATTTCTTACATCCTTCACATACATGAGGAGTAAAAAATCTTTATGTTATGCCTCTGTCTAAATGTGCAATGTGCAAATTATAGTAATTTGTAATAAATTATATGTACAACAAGATATACAACAGAACAGTCAATATAGCTTAGAAATACAATTATGCCACCGTAGGTTAATCAATCTGATGTCCTGGTGGAAGAAGCTGACCTGGAGGCTGTTGGTCCTGCCTTTAATGCTGTGGTACCGTTTCCTTGATGGTAGCAGCTGGAACAGTTTGTAGTTGAGGTGACTCGGGTCCCCAGTGATCCTTCGGACCCTTTTTACGCACCTGTTGCTGTAAATGTCCGGAATAGTGGGAAATTCACATCCACAGATGCGCCGGGCTGTCTGCACTATTCTTTGCAGAGTCTTTCGATTGAAGGAAGTACAGTTTCCATACCAGGCAGTGATACAGCAAGTCAGGATGCTCCCAATTGTGCCCCTGTAGAAAGTCATAGAAACATAGAAAACCCACAGTACAATACAGACCCTTTGACCCACAAAGCTGTGCCGAACATGTCCTTAACTTAGAAATTACCTAGGGTTACCCATAGCCCTCTATTTTTCTGAGCACCATGTATCTGTCCAGGAGTCTCTAAAAAGACCGTATGGTATCCACCTCCACCACCGTTGCCGGCCGCCCATTCCACGCACTCAACACTCTCTGCGTACAAAAAACTTACCCCTGACATCTCCTCTGTACCTACTTCCAAGCACCTTAAACCTGTGCCATCTTGCGGCAGCCACTTCAGCCCTGGGAAAAAGCCTCTGACTATCCACATGATTAATGCCTCTCATCATCTTATACACCTCTATCAGGTCACCTCTCATCCTGCATCGCTCCAAGGAAAAAAAGCCAAGTTTACTCAACCTATTCTCATAAGGCATGCTCGCCAATCCAGGCAACATCCTTGTAAGTCTCCTCTGCACTCTTTCTATCGTTTCCACATCCTTCCCGTAGTAGGGCAACCAGAATCGAGCACAGTACTCCAAGTGGGGTCCGACCAGGGTCCTGTATAGCTGCAACATTTCCTCTTGGCTCCTAAATTCAATCCCACGATTGATGAAGGCCAATGCACCGTATGTCTTCTTAACCCACACAATCAACCTGCGTAGCACCTTTGAGTGACCTATGGACTCGGACCCCAAGATCCCTCTGATCCTCCACACTGCCAAGAGTCTTACCATTAATACTATATTCTGCCATCATATTTGACCTACCAAACTGAACCACCTCACACTTGTCTGGGTTGGACTCCATCTGCCATTTCTCAGCCCAGTTTTGCATCCTATCAGTGCCCCACTGTAACCCCTGACAGCCCTCCACACTATCTGTCTGAGGTGAAAGAGGTGCATTGTGCTATTTTCATTACACAGCCAGTATGTACAGACCAAGTGAGGTTCTTGGTGATGTGTATACCGAGGAACTTGAAGCTGTTTACTCTCTCAACCCCAGATCCATTGATGTCAATAGGAGTGAGCCTGTCTCCGTTCGTCCTGCAATTCACAACCAGCTCCTTTGTTTTTACAATATTGAGGGAGAGGTTGTTTTCTTGACACCACTCTGTCTGGGTGATGGCGACTTCTCTGTAGGCTACCTCGTTATGATTTGCAATAAGGCCAATCAATGTAGTATCATCAGCAAATTTGATTAGCAGATTAGAGCTGTGGGTGGTGACACGGTCATGGGTGTACAGATAGTAAAGGATGGGGCTCCTGTGTTGAGGGTTAGAGGTGAGGGAACTCACTCTTACCACCTGTCAGCAATCTGACAGAAAGTCCAGGATCCAGCTGTACAAGGTAGGGTGAAGGCAAAGATTCAACCTTGTTGTTGGCAACATGCCACAGTGTGGACTGTCCTTCCTACTCAGTGTTCTGGAAGATGCCATGTAAGCTGGCCCAGTGGTCTGTGCCATGGACCTCTCTCTGGGAGGACTGTGATGATACCTCACCCCACCCAGCACAAGTCCAACCCTACCCAACTCAATCCTACCTGAAATCATTCTTAACCTCAAACCAACCCCAACCGAAACCCCAACCCAACCAAAACCCCCGCCCAACCAAAATCTTCATCACACAATCAGCAGATTGCTACCAGTCCAAATATCTCACAGCAATATTAACAAAAGCTTCCTTTCAAGACAGAGGCATTTGATTCAAATATAGCTTGTGAATAACTTTTTCAGAAGTGATTTTTTGAACTGTATGCGGGTGGGTCTGTTAATAATTTTGTGTTTGGGTATTCTCTCTTCTTATTCCACAAGGCTATAAGACATAGGAGCGAAATTGGGCCATTTGGCCCATTGAGTCTGCTCTGCCATTCAATCAGGGCTGATCTTCTTTTTCCCCTCTTCAGCCCCACTCCCTGACCTTTACCCCGTAACCTACGGCAGCTGTACTTTGCAAGACTTAAAAATTACTGTAAGTTACAAAAATAAATAGTTGTGCAATAAATAGTGCAAAAGTGAATTAACTCATCACAACTGCACCTGTACACCAGCCAGAACAGCCGAGATATTGACTGCCTGATCTACAGTGCAGGGCAGTATTTTTCCCAGAACTGTCGGAATATACTGGGAAGCCAGTGTTCAGGCTGCTCCCAAGGAGGTTTGCGTTACTGGTTGGAAGTTATTCCAGTCCCTCCCAGAGTGCAGTTCTGAGCTGAAACGTTAACTCTGTTCCTCTCCACACAGATGCTGCCCAACCTGATGAGTGTTTCGTAGAGTCATAGAACACTACACAACAGAAACAGGCTCTTTGGCCCATCTAGTCCGTAGCAAATTATTTATCTGCTTAGTTCCATCAACCTGCACCCGGACCATAGCCCTCCACACCTCTCCCATCCATCCGTCCATCCATCCATGTACTGGACTAAATTTCCCTTAAACGTTGAAATCAAAATCACATCCATCACTTGCACTGGCAGTCGTTGCACCCTCTCACCGTCCTCCGAGTGAAGAAATTCCCCCTCATGTTTCAGCTTGCACTTGCCCTTTCTATACCCCTCAATTCTCCTATGCTCCTGGTAATAAACCCTAACCTATTCATCTTTTCCCTAATAACTCAGATCCTCCAATTCCTGCAGTGCCATTGTAAATTTTCCCTGCAGTTCCAGCCATTTTTGATGGCATTTCTACACTTGCAGTTATTTCTATTCCTGTTTGTGTGTGATCTGCCTTTAACTGAACAGGATTATTTCTTCCGAACGTTCGTTAACCACTCTGTCTTTCTCATTCGCTATCACAGAAATAACCACAGTGCCACCAATGACCTCCACAGAGCTGAGCACCAGCCACTCGCCCACGGCCACACCAGTCACAAACAGCACCATGGCTCCAAGTGACCAGACCTTGCTGTCAACACTGCTGACCACTACACAGGGTGGGGTGAGCACAGCCGCCCCAGTTGCCCCAGAAATCTCATGGACCCGTTTCAACCTTGTGGTGCTGGTAGTCATTATCACGGTGGTGGTCCTGCTCATGGGCTTCGTGGCGGCTGTCTACGTTTACCGAGAGTACCGAAACCGGAAGCTGAACGCTCCTTTCTGGACAATAGAGCTGAAGGAAGACAACATTAGCTTCAGCAGTTACCATGACAGCATCCCCAATGCGGATGTTTCCGGACTGTTGGAGGATGATGCCAATGAAGTGGTTCCAAACGGACAGCTGACTCTCTCGACGCCAATGAACTCATACAAGATCTAAGAACATTTAAAAACCACTGCAAACAGAAGATTGGAGACTGGACTGCACAGCACGGGCACTGCGCCAAGGCGCGCTGCTAAAGCAAGCATGATGCAGATGTCACTCAGAGGTTGAGTGAGGCTTCGTTGAACTGATTGCTGTTCCTGAGAAGTCCACAGCCGATGAATTGAGTTTTACTTACTCTTTTCAACAATGTAAAACACCCCAAATGAGTTTCTATTTTTGTACAAAAATGATGTCCAGGTACAAATCTTCTCCCAGTGTGGAGAAGGTAGATGATTAGTTAAAGGACTTTCCCAACCTAAAGCAACGTGTAAGTACCAAGCATTGCAATGCAACTGGCAAGACTTGAGTTCCATTGAACGTGGGGTAAATAATTTTCTTAAACGAAGGACTAGAATGTTCATTAGGGTAAAGGTTTTACAAGGTGAGAAGACGAGAAGACCTTGGATCCATGTTTGTAAACTACGGACAGATTCTCATGGTTGTGGAGAGAAATGGCAATAATTGTGTTCAGGCCGACATGCTTCCAGTATTGAATGCATTGGGACCACGAGGAAGGAGAATCCTGTGGTGACGATCAATGTTACGTGTCGGGAGAGGAGGAATCTCCCAGTGAATGCCAAGTGAGCGGGTGTTTCTAACAGGTTAACACCATGGGTATCGAACAGGCCACTTACTCTATAGTCAACACAGGAACCCCGATTATAAACTAAAGCCTTAACAGGCCTATACTTGAGAGTTGTAAGCACAAAAATGGCTGCAAGAAGCGTGAGTGCAATTGTAGATCCCCGCACAAGCTAACTCCCCACCCCCCCCAAATAATTTTGTTAATCTAACAGAATAAGACCTTTGATTACTTAAACCCATCACCCCTGCTGGGGCACAGGCCACTGGCAGCCGCTCACCAGAGTCCTCTGTCCTGCGTCAATCTTTCACGTTGTCCCCAGGTGTAGCCCATCTTCTTTGTGTTTCCTTCCTCTCCCGGAGATGAGGTCTTTGGAGCTTCTGTCGGTGTTCCTATAGCTCTGGGTTTTTATGGGATGGCGTTTCTAGCCCCATGTCCAACCCTCCTCCTTTTGCGACCGGGCGTGGGACTGTCCATGGCAGAATTAACAGCGCTATAGTAAGTAAGGGTTGTGTTCAGTCCGTTCCATGTAACTGGATTCTAAGGTAGCCTTCATTCAAAGATGAGACCCTGCTTGAGGATAAGGTGTTCACATGTCAGCCCATTCTAGATCAACCTAGCAATAAAAGAAATGGAGGGAACATTTATCTGACCGAGAGTCAAGAGGCAGAGTGCTTCAGCCGAGCTGCTCTGCCTTGCAGTTACGCACCAGGAACTGAGACACCATTACGAACCATTGCTCTGCCCTTCGCTTCCCATTCTTGTGTCACAGCGAGGGAAGTATCCACGATTCAATAGTTCTTAAGATCATTCTCAGTACACAAGTATAAAGGAAAATAAAATAATTGTTACTCTGGATCTGATGCTGCACAAAAAACTCAGACAATAAGATAAAACAATAAAAACATAATATATAAATACATAAGATAGCTTATATACATAGATTGATTGTATGTCCATAAAGTGGTGCTAGGCACAGGAGTGTCTGTACGTAAGGTGACTGACAGGAAATAACAAAGTTGTGATTTGCAGGGTGCTATCTAGCTCCCGTTGATCCCTTCAAGCAGGCATCTCAGACCATAACTTATCAAGTAAGTTCTTTCTTCATTTCAGAGCCACAGAGACAGGCAATGCAGTGAGCTGGAGTGGAGAACAACTGTTCCTTCAGCAGGGAGCTTCTTTCTCACTTTCCCCTTCTGTTGGACCCCTTCATTCGATGTACCAAACTCCCAGCTGGAAATGGTCAAAACTCTACCCGTTTTTGAACAATTTCTTCTGAATGGAAGTGCTCCAACTTCTCCGTTCTCGCCACAGAAACAAGACATCTTTAGACTCTTTAAAGCAATTTTCTGTTCACAAGAGCACTGTGGTTTCAGGTTCTGTGTGTGTGAATCCCATAACTTCTCCCAGTTCCACTGAAGTGGACCAGTCTGCAGTTTCCTTATTGTCCCCACTGCCTTCTCTTTCCCTGATTCCCCCCAACACCACCTCAAGGAGCTCACGCTGTCCACCTCAGCTCACCCATTGTGAGGAAGGGCTGGGAAAGGCTATCACATCTCTATCAGGACAGCCTGATGACCTTTAAAACCAACGAAGTGCTTTTCAAAGTGTAGGCACCATTGGGATGTTGGTTGGCGCTGGAGAAGAAAATTTTGTTTCGAGGTCCCTCTTACACAAAGTAGATCCTTAGTTGGCGATCTGAGTCATAGAACACTACAGCACAGAAACAGGTCCTTCAGCCCATCTAGTCCATGCCGAACTGTTAATCTGCCTAGTCCCATTGACCTGCAACAGGACCATAGTCCTTCATACCACCACCCCCCAACCATGTACTTATCCCAACTTCTCTTAAATGTTGCCATTCAATCTGCATCTGCCCCTTCCACTGGCAACTCATTCCACAGTTTCACCACCCTCTGAAAGAAATTACCCTTCAATATTTCACCTTTCAACCTTAACCCATGACTTCTGTTCTAGTCTCACCCACTCTCAGTGGAAAAAACCTGTTTTCATTTACTGTATCTATACCCCACATAATTTTGTGCACCTCTATCAAATCTCCCCTCATTCTCCTAAACTCCAGGGGATAAAGTCCTAATCTATTCAACCTTTCCCTATAACTCAGGAAATTTAACTAGTTTAAAACCACTTGCAATTTTCCTGCTTCTCAGCTCTTGTCAGCAGTTCAGTCAACCCTGAATACTTCTGACTTAAGAGTGAAGCGATGAAACTGCAGCTATCATTCTTCATGAGGTAGTCTGATCGCAGTGGAAAAGCAGGCATTGTGTCCACTGTTGAGGATTTGATGATGGTTACTCTATGGTACCCAGTCCATCTTTCTTGCTCCCTGTCCCTAGAATCATCATTATAATGGCTGCCTCTCGCCACCGTGCTCTCTGGTCTTCCCCCAGTGTTTCTGTTACAGGGTACCTACACTTGCAGATCTAAACCTCCCAGAGAGGAAATGGTGTCATAGACACACAGTGCTTTCAAGTTCAAGTTCACATTTGTTGTCAACTGACGGTAATCCCCAGAATTCAGAAAGATGGTGGAGGTGGGTGGGGGGTCTCATTGCAACCTATTGAATATTGAAAGGCCTTAATAGAGTGGGTGTGGAGAGGATGTTTCCTATGGTGGGAGTCTAGGACTAGAGCACACAGCCTCAAGATGGAGGTTTGTCCATTTACAACAGAGATGGGGAGGAATTTCTTTCACCAGAGGGTGGTGAATCTGAAATTCATTGCCACAGGCAGATGTGGAGCCAAGACATTGGGTGTATTTCGGAGAGAGCTTGATAGATTCTTGATTGGTCAGGGCATAAAGGGATATGGGGAAAAGGCAGGAGATTGGGACTGAGAGGGAAAAGGATCAGCCATGATGGAATGGTGGAGCAGACTCGATGGGCCAAATGGCCGATTCTGCTCCCATGTCTTATGGTTTAATATACAACCAAATGAAAACAACGTTCCTCGGTGCCATGGTGCACCCACCAAACATATCACACACAGCACATAAAATAAATTCTACCACAAATAAGTTAATAAAATATAATTCAAAGTGAATAAACAGCTAGTGATGAGACCTGGTGGTGATAGGGTATTCATTAGTCTCACAGTCTGAGGGTAGAAGCTGTTACCCAGTCTGGCAGTCCTAGTCCTGATGCTCCTGTACCTCCTTTCTGATAGTAGTAGGTCAACGAGATTATGGGATGGGTGGCAGCAATCCTCAACAATGCTTCAGACCCTTTGTCTACAACACTCCCCGTAAATGTCCAAATGGGGGGGGGGGAGGGAGACCCCGGTGATTTTCTGGGCAGTTTCCTCTATGTTTCAACACAAGCTGCTGATGTACGTAGGATTGCCAGGATGGTTGGTACACACAACCAGCGGTAGTGATAGTTGCCCCCGTGTGTTTGGGACTGAACTGGTTACTCCCTCCACCCTTCCCACCTTTGGGTGTAGGCCAAGGTTTTTGGAGGAGGGCCTGATGTTTCCAGAAGGTGCCCTGGGAGAGGAAGAACTGAAAAGTGTCCATTAATTCCATTGATATCTGCACCTTTGACCAACAAAACCCCAAGTCACAATGTTTGTTAATTCCAGGATCTGTCACACAATGAGAACAAAAACATTGGTTTCTGAAATGGGTAGAGACACTGTTAAAAGTAACACAGTTTTGGATGTAAAGACTTATCTGGACACACAAGGTACTTTGAAATGACTTCCTTCTTCAGTGACATCACATATTTGATTATTTAATTAGATTCAAATGCCTTAGTTTCAATCTTTTGCAGACTGTTAACATTTATAATTACGTGGTGTTCAGATATGAAAACACACAGGTCAGCCGCATCTGTGTCGAAGCTGTAGAATGGTCTGTTCCATAAACAATGTCTATGTTTTCCAGTGGAGGAAGATACAACAATTCCAGCACTTGCTTTTAATGGACAATAGTTTGTGGAAACTAGTTGCTTGTTACAAGGCAACTTTATAAAAAAATAATTTAAAAATGTGTAAATACTTGTATTTAGAAGAGAGTGTGTTTAAAGATGTTTATTGACCGAGTTCCCTAAATGTTAAGTGTTTGTATTTATGTATAAAGAGTCTAGAAGCTGCAAACTTTGTCAACACTAGGGGAACTTCGCAGAGTTTCAGTAAGGAGCGGGCTTGCTGTGGGAGACACAGCTTACAAGAGTAATTAGGAGGGGCAATGTGCATAACACAACTAATTAGTAGAAATGTGCAAGCCATTTCACATCCATTCCTGCAATGTTTCAATGAGGAAACCCCCTGAAAGGTGAGCAACACTGACCCTTTTGATAGGTTGACAGCTTCATGATTAGTCAGGGCCTCAAAGGTTATGGGGATAAGACAGGAGAATGGGGTTGAGAGGGATAATAAAGGTGTAATGGCCCAGCCTAGTTCTGCTCATATGTTGTAGTGGATGAAGTCATTGTTATCTAAACAGATGCTCTGTACATCAGTTAGAACAAAGTTGTAGAGAGGGGAGTTGAGCAACATGGTGATGCAACAACAACTCAAGCAAGTCTGCTGCCTAATCTTTCAAACTTTGACCTCTAAAAATATTAAAGCGGGTAAATAAATGTGTCTTTTACATAAGGACATCGCTAATCCAACACACATTTCAAACCCAAGGGAACCTCTGTGTTTGAGTTTAAGTATACTACTTTGCAGAACTGGAGAGTCTCTGAGGCACTGTTAATTCATAAATATTAACACATAAATCAAACCTCAAGATCAAGTTTAATTGTCACTCAACCATACATGAATACAGCCAAACAAAACAGTGTTGCTCCAGGTTTGAGGTGCAAAACACAGCACAAGACAGTCACACACAGCACAAGGCACATATAAAATAGCAAGCACAGATAAGATATTGGTAAAATATAAATAAAACATCACCACTCAATATTAACATCAACCCAGGTGACGATACTGTGTGTTCCAGTTTTATTCTCAGGCATCAGAAGACACATTTCTACTCTGCTTGTCAAGTTGTTAAAGGTTGTTCTTTAAATACTGGTGGTTATATAATTTTCTGGAGATGATTAGTACCATGCACTGAGTTAGATGCTGAGCAGTGGTATGATTCCCTTCACAGTTGAGGAGAGAAGCACAGGAGAGAGACGGATGTGCAATGTCAGATAATTTTCCCTGCACTGTAACAGTCGCAATACTAAAATGGTCTTGTGGACACTTGAATATTGACAGTAGTTAAGAAATCCCAACCTTGTATTCTCGTATCCTGATTTGGGTTTACAACATACTGAAACGTGAGCAGTGAATTAAAAAAACAAGTTTAAATAATACCTCGAATGTCGTGGCATGTTTTATCAGTGGCTTCCAAGCCGTACTAAACATTTCAAAACGGCACCATAGAGAAACGGTTCACGAAGCATCGAAGCCCTGGAACTGATGGCAAGGAAACACCTTTTGTGGTAATGATATTTAATTATTTTCCCTGAACATTGAGCAGAGAAACTACACAGTAGAAGTTTGAATATGTTCATTGATCAGGTGGAGAATATGAGCTTTGGATCTATTGGAACAGAATCAGAATGAGCTTTATTATCACTGGCATCATTCAGGACCTCCCCAGCTATACCACCATCAGAGAGAGTGGATACAGGAGCCCAAGGACACAGTCAAAGCTTCCCATCCCTCTCCCTCCGATTTCTGAACAGACCATAAACACTAACTCACTGTTTTGCTCACTTATTGAACTGTACTGCAGCCAGACAGTAACAAATTTCACAACATATGTCAGTGATGATAAACCTGATTCTGATTCATATATAATGAAATATGTTCTTATACAGTGACATGCAAAAGATTGGGCGCCCCAGTCAAAATTTCTGTTACTGTGAATAGCTAAGTGAGTAAAAGATGAACTGATTTCCAAAAGGCATGAAGTTAAAGATGACACATTTCTTTAATATTTTAAGCAAGAAAACTTTGTTATTCCCATCTTTTACAGTTTCAAAATAACAAAAAAGGAAAAGGGCCCGAAGCTAAAGTTCGGGCACAAAATAATCTGCAGATGCTGGGGTCAAAGCAACACTCACAACACGCTGGAGGAACTCAGCAGGTCGGGCAGCATCCGTGGAAAAGTTCAGTCGACATTTTGGGCCGGAACCCTTCGTCAGGACTGTAGAGGGAAGGGGCATAAATATGTACTGTAAAGCGAGAGCAAGATAGTGAAGCAAACACAAGGAATTCTGCAGATGCTGGAATTTCAAGCAACACACATCAAAGTTGCTAGTGAACGCAGCAGGCCAGGCAGCATCTCTAGGAAGAGGTAAAGTCGACGTTTCGGGCCAAGTCTCTTCGTCCTGAAGTATATTAAAAAGATACTTAAAGATAGGCAAGATCATAAGATTGGAGAAGTAAGCCATATACTGTACTGTACATAAGAGAGAATTTAAGTGTGAGGCTGCTATGACAGGAGATGAATCAAGATTTAGTGAAGATATCTGGGTAAGAATTGAAAGCTATAAGGGTAAAGGAATAACATTGGATGTAGGTTATAGACCCCTAATGTTGATAGTGATTTTAATAAACAACTATCAGAATGTTAAAAAAGCAAGTTCTCGGTGATGATATGGTTATGGGTGTCTATAATTCCCTGAGTATTGAGTCGGAGAACCCAGTGACTAAAGGATTACAGGAAAATGTATTCATTGAGTTATTGAATGATTTTTTTTGACACATTATGTTAATGCACCAACAAGAGGAGAGGCCTGTCTAGACTTGATATTCTGTAATAATTAGGATAGAATTTTGAGTACGGGAGTCGTTGAGCCTTTAGGAACAAGTGATCATAGCATTATTAGTCTTGTTTTTGTAGACTATATCAGTAAAAACCAAAGACATTAAATATAATTTCAGAAAGGCAAAGTTTGTGCAGATGGTGTAAAGACTTCAGAAGGTAGTCTGGAAGGAACTGCTTGATGTCGAGTCAGTTGAGGAACAATGGGGTCGATTTAAAAAGGTAATACACACAGTGCAGGAATTGTTTATTATCAAAGTCAGAACAATTGATCGAATATAAAGATATACATAAAATTATTGAAAAAACAGCTGTAGTTAAGAGGGAAATTCGGATTGCCAAAAGGCAGGTTGAGAAGGATATTACTGATAATGCTAAGATTGAATTTTTTCAATGCTAAGATTTTTTCAATAGTTTAGTAGTAAAAGAAAAGCCAAGGAAGAAGTTTATTGCATTAGGAATAATAGTGAGGTGTAAAATTACACAGAGAAGAAAATAGTGGATACTTTTAACTCATATTTTGCTGAAGTATTCAGTTGTGAAGACGGTAGTAATATGCCAGCAAGTAGAGAAAAATAATTGCTTTAAGTGACTTAGAGATCTTAGAACGTAAGGTTCTTCTTCAGCTGAAAAATCTTAAAGTTAATAAATCTCCAGGGTCTGACAACATATATCCAAGAGTATTTAAAGAGGTCTATGATTATATATACAGACCCCTAACATGTATTTTTCAGAAGTCATTGAAGACTGGTGAAATCTCTAAGGACTGGAAATGGGCTAATATTGTCCTAGTATGTAAGGGTGACTGCACTGACCCTGGTAACTATAGACCAGTAAATTTAATGTGTGTCACAGGCAAGATAATGGAAACAATAATAAAGAATGAGGTGGACAAGTAGCTGGTATGAAAAGGTTTGTTAGCAGAAAGCCAGCATGGGTTCAGAAAAGGGAAATCATGTATAAATAATATGCTGGAGTTCTATGAAGAGGCAACTAAAATTTATGATAACAATAGAGTAATTGATATCATTTACTTGGATTTTCAGAAGGCTTTTGACAAGGTACTCCAGGAGAGGTTAATAATCAAATTGCAGGAGGTAAGGATTCAGGGTAAGGTGTGTGAATGGGTGCAGAATTGGCTCAAAAGCAAAACAAGTTATGGTGAGAAGATTATTTTCACACTTAGATGTTTAAAGCGGGGTTCCGCAGGGATGAGTTTTGGGGCCGCTGTTGTTTTTAATTTATATTAATGATTTGGATAAGCACAGAACAAGTAAACAAGTGCTGGTGACACAAAATTAGGGGGAGGGGCTGGTAACATTCAGGCAGCAGAATCAATACAGTTAGATCTAAACAAAATCCAGATGTGGGCTGACAAATGGCAGATGAAATTTAATGCAAGTAACTAAAGTATTACATATAGCAGTAGAAATATTAGAGATAATTTTACAATGGGGGGTTTTGAGCTAGAAAGTATGAGAAGGATTTGGGTGTCCTGGTAGACTGATCACTACCAACATCCAAACGACGCAGTGAAGTGATTAAGAAGGCTAATGGAGTGTTGAGTTCAAGTCCAGAGATGATCTCTTCAAGCTGTATAATGCACTTGTGAGGCCACACTTGGAGTACTGTGCACAATTTTAGTCTCTATATTGTGTGAGGGATGTGAAGGTACTGATTTAAACTCATTCCAGGTTGGCAGGGTATGAGCTATGAAGAAAGATTGGAAGACTTAAATCTTTTTAGCTTATGTAGATGTAGAATGAGAGGGGACATAATGGAAGTGTTCAAAGTTATTAAGGGTATAAGTAAAGTAGATGCCAGCTGCTACTTCAAAATTACTCCATCAATGAGGACATGGGGCCATAGGTGGAGACTGGTTAAAGGGAGATTTTAGACTAACATCAGGAAGCATTTCTTTACACAGTGAGTTGTGGACACATGAACAGACTGCCTCACTGTGTACTTCAGAGCAGTGCCTTAGTGACTTCCAAATCTAAACTCGATAGTTACTTCAACACAGTACATGAATAGGGATTTGGCAAGCCATGTCCGGCCAAATGACCTGTTCTTGTCAAAAACTTCCTAATGTTCTAATGTCTTAGATGGTGAGGGTTCTCCATGACAGATGCCGCCTTCTTTAAACATTTAGACATTCAGACATTCGACATTGGCTTTTGATGACGTCCTGGATCATGTCAGTAATAGCATCTCAGATGGAGCCTGTGAGCATGATGCTCAACCATCACAATCTTTGGTGCATTTTGAGCTCTCTAGCAAATGCAGAATTTGTATACGAACCCTCACCAGTAGTCAGGGGCACAGACCGACTCCACCTATGCATGAACAAGGGCAGTGTAGCAGAAGGCAGGTTCTCCACACCCGAATGGATGCTCCAACAATTTCTGCTTCGCATGAGGCATCTGACTTTGATTATAAATGCCCCATGTCCAAGGTGATGTAACAAGCTGCCCTTCATACACTTGTATCAGCAGTGTCACTTATGTCCTGCGGGTGGCAGCCTCCTCACCCGAGTTACAGAGTTGTGCTTCAGCGACACCTCCTGTTTTGGCCCTTCAAGTTCAAGTTCAGTTTATCGTCGTTCAACGGAACACATGTATACCACCAAATGAAACAATGTTCCTGCGGACCGAGGTGCACAACACAGTACATGTAACACACACACACATACAAAACAAAGTAATATTACCACAAGTAAGTTAACAAATAATGAGGTGCATATGTGATACAAATTTAAAAGTAAATAATATAATACTAGTGGTGTATCATACGTGATGAGACCTGGCGTGGTGGCAGGGAGTTCAGTAGTCTCATGGACTGGGAGAAGAAGCTGCTTCCATGTGTGTGGTCTGACAACTGGGACAGAAGCTCCATCGCAGCTGGTATGAGAATTTCTGGGGAATAGTTTCTCAGTGCCCTGCCCCAACACCACTCCTCAAAGGACGTCCTGGCCAAGGCACAATCTGCTACAGGAACTCAGCGAATCGAGCCTCTCTTTTGCACTATTTATTTAATTTAATTTTTAAAATATTTCTTATTGTAACTTATAGTTTTATTATGTATTGCAACGTACTGCTGTCAAAGATAATGACATATGGCAGTGGTATTAAACACAATTCTGATTCTGAATTGCTGGCATTCTGGATTCTGAGGAAGACTTTCTGTCCAAAGCATCAAAAATTCCCATCTGCTTCTCCTTCTCCAAACCCCCACAGATGATGTTTGACCCATTGAGATTCTCTAGCAGATTGTGTGTTGCTCCAGATTCCAGTTTCTGCACTCTCTGGTGTTTTCACCTTCTGCTCAATCATTTCAACAAATAATAAAAATAACTGGGTTTCAATAGTGCTCCATTGACTGGGAAAGAAGGATTCATCTGACTTTGACTGCATGGGACGTTGGTCAAGAAGGTTCAGTCGCTCGGCATTCAGGTTCAGTTAGTAAATTGGATTAGCCATTGGCTTTGTGGGAGAAGCCAGAGAATGGCAGTAGATGACTGTTTCTCTGATGGGAAGCCTGTGACTAGTGGAATACCATAGGGATCGGTGCTAAGCCCATTGTTGTTTGTTATCTATAGCAACAATTGAGATAATGTGACTAACTGGGTCAGCAAATTTATGGATGACAACAAGATTGGGGGTGCAGTAGACAGTGAGGAAGACTATCAAAGCTTGCAGTGGGATCTGGACCAACTGGAAAATCGGGCTGAAAAGTGGCCGATGGAATTTAATGCAGACAAGTGCAAGATTTGTACTTTTGGATGACCAACCAGGGTAGGTCTTACACAGTGAGTGATAGGGCACTGAGCAACAGAGGCATCTGGGAATACCAGTCCATAGTTCCATGAAAGTGGAGCCACTTTCATAAATCAAAGTACTGAGTACAGGGGATGGGGTGTTATGTTGAAGTTGGTGAGGCCTTCTTTGGAGTATTGTGTGCAGTTTTGGTCACAAAATAGAATTGAAATAGTGCAGAGAAAATTTACAAGGGACTTGAGGGCCTAAGTTACAGGGAAACATTGAATGGGTTAGGAAAGTAGAGTTGAGGGGAGATTTGATAGAGGCATACAAAATTATGAAGAGTATAGACAGGGTGCAAACAGGCTTTTTCCACTGAGATTGTGTGAAACTACAACTAGAGGTCATGGGTTAAGGGTGAAAGGTGAAATGTTTAAGAAGAACATGAGGGAAACCTCCACCCAGAGGGCTGTAAGAGTGTGGAACGAGCTGCAAGCGCAATTGGTGAATGTATGGTCTATGTCAATGTTTAAGAGAAGTTTGAATGGTATCTGGATGGGAGTGGTAGGGAGGACTATGGTCCAGGTGCAGAGTGTGGAGTGAACTGCCAGCACAAGTGGTGGATGTGGGTACATGAATGGGATGGAAGGGGTATGGTGCGCAATGTTCCTGATGCAGATCAATGGTACTATGTAGACTAATGGTTTGGCATGGACTAGATGGGCCGAAGTGTCTGTTTCTGTGCTGTAGTTTCGATGACTCTATGATGTAAGATACATCCAGGGCTATTTGTGGCTTTGGACCATTTCATTAGTCCAAAATGTTCACATCAATGTTGTTTGTGACCCTCTATAGTTTATGCCAATCACTTTCAAAATCAGGGCTTTGGCCAGTAACTTGGGAAGTCATTGAATTTTCCCAAGTTGTGCTGTGTCTTGGGACAGTCATGGTAGCAACGGAATATATCAAGTTCAAGTTTATTGTACATTTGTACAGTCAAACGAAACAGTCTTCCTCTGGACCATGGCGCACCCACAAAATATATATCACACATAGCACATAAAACAAAATATTAATATAAATAAGTTAAAATATAATTCAAAATGTATGTCGTGCACAGTGCAGGTAAAATGTAAACAGCTCACTGTCCTAGTGATGAGACCTCAGTAAGTAAATAAGGCGCTCTATTGATTGCATCGGCCATGGATATGGCATCCTAGCCGTCTGTGTGAGCCAGTAGGATATGGAGAGCAACTGTTGCCTATATGGCAGGCTTCCCTTCTCCATGCTGCTGATGAACCCAAAGGAACAGCGGAGACTGCTCCTGCTCCAGTCAGTGTTGAACTCAACCTTGGGGATTTCAGCTCCGGATTTTTCCCTCTGGGCTTACTCCCAAAGCCTTCCCCATCCTTATCCTAGATGAGCTGCCAACTATAGCTGATGAGCCTCTTCTGCCTGAAGCAATTGGTTTTAAACACCAGTAACCCGCCTTTGCCCCTTCTCTCATCAGTAGGAATGGTTCTGCTGGCTTTAGTAGCTAAGCCACATGTGAAGGCCTGAAGCTGGACTTGGTTGTCAGAGGCTATTTGAGATGCACACCACTGTGCATTTAATAGATGTGAGAGCTTATCTGTACTACACCAATCCACACCCTCCCACCACCGGATATGACAACCTTAGGAACTGACTTGACATTAGTGGTGGCAGGGTGTTCAATAATCTCAAAGTAATTTATCCTCAAACTACGTCCTGTCTTTGAAGTCTGAAATAAATCATAAAGTCACAGAGTTATAGAGCACAAAAACAGGCCCTTTCCTATCCATTTATCTGCCCAATTGTTTCTTAGACATTGTTAATGGTATCTATATTGCGGGGCAGCTCACTCACCATTGGTCCCCACCGGACATGCAGTTCTCCCCTGTGGCTCAAAGTAGCTGTTTACATTCGACAGTGGCCCCTGCCCAGCACGCCACTTCGAAAGGTAGGATAAACCAGATGAGGGCAGCTGGTGGGCCTCACACCTCAGTGATATAGGAACAAGCCTGTCCCAGCATGCGAAGATAGCTCCAGTGGACTGGACAGATGAGATCAACAGTGAGATCCAACGCCAGGAAGGTAATTCTGCAATGCTTTGTGGAGAGCAAAGGGCATTATAAGGCACAGAAGAGGTCATGGCCATCCACTGCAATTAGATATGGTGACATCCTCACATTCAGATTATCCTCAACATCTAGATCATTCCTCTTCTCATCCTCATATCTGGATCTTCTCATCTCATATCCAGATCTTCTCACCATCTGCATCATCCCTCTTCTCATCCTTATCACCCAGATCTTTTTCACCAACCAGGTCATCCTTCTTCTCTTCATCACCATCCAGATCGTCCTCACCACCCAGATCATCCTTGTTCCTGGGTCATCCTCACTATCCAGATCATCCTTACATCTGGATCATCTTCACCATCTGGATTATCCCTCTTCTCATTGCTACCATCAGGAATCAGGTACAGGAGTCTGAATACTTATGCTCAACATTTCAGGAACAGTTGCTCAATGATTCAAGAAGAATCCAGGATATGCTCTCTTCTCATTGCTACCATCATGGATGAGGTACAGAAGCCTGCAGACCTACACTCAGTGCTTCAGGAACAGCTTCATCCCCTCCACCATCAAATTTCTGAATACTCCATGAATCCATAAAAATTGTTTGTAATTTACAGTAGGTTTTATGTCTTGCTTGATATTGCACTCAATCCTGGATTAAGTTCTCCTCATGTACAATGTGAATATGAATATTGGACACTAACAGATCCAGTACCTCAGTTTCTGTTGAAAAGTTAATCTTTATTTGGAACTCTACTGTAATGATCACTGCCTTCAGTTCATAAGTCTAGCCCTCCTCGTGAGCCATTATAACAGTATCAATTGGAGTGCTACACTAGCATAGCGGTTAGCACAAAACTATTACAGCTCAGGGCATTCGAGTTTCGAGTTCACTTCCAGCATCCTCTATAAGCAAGTTTGCACATTCATTCCTGTGTGCGATTGGGTTTCCTCCAGGTGCTTTGGTTTCCTCCCACAGTCTAAGGGCGTACCAGTTAGTAGGTTAATTAGTTATTGTAGATTGTCCTGTGAGTAGGCTAAATCAGTGGGTTGCTGAACAGCATGGCTAGAAGGGCCGAAAGGATGTTTTCTGCACTGTATCTGTAAATAAATAGATTGATAAATGAATGAATGAATGGATGAAATGAAAATCTGCAAATGTCTCATCTATTAGCCAGATATTTCTGCTCATCCCTACATGTACTGCTTTCTAACCAAGTGATACAAGTCAGGATTTTGAGCAGTGTTGGTTTGTGAAAAGTGACTTTGAAGCTCTACCATTTCCTATCAGAGTTGCACCCTGATGCAAAGTTTCCTGGTAGTAGAATTATGTCATTAGCAAAGAGCGGTAACTCATGTGAGCTGTGCATTGTCAAGGTGATGCAACTTGTGCACGTCGCAGAAGGTGTTACAGCAAAGTGCAGCCAGTTGCTCTGCATGTCTGAAGTTCCAGGCTCAGCTGATAGTTCTGGCCCATTCCTCTCCAGCTCTGCGTGAGGGCAGGTGAGCAGCCCCCCAAGCACTGGGACAGGTGATCCAAGGAGGAACCATCACCACCCCAGAGCAAAGTCACTTCCCTGATCAGCGTTGCTGGGTTAAATTGAAAGGAGAAAGTGCTGAAAGTAATCAGTGGTCCAGGAACCATCCAGGCAAATAAAAACTCGCTTAATGGTTCTGGACGTGATGGATTTCCATGTTCCTGTGGGTCTCCATCATTGCAGGCCAGTGCATATGATCTGATTCCCAGCCCCCTCTTGTCCAAGGGGATCCCAACACGCTGAGGAAAGAGATGGTACAATCATTTTTTGCACATTTTATTTCATATCCACACTTTAATATCTAACTTTATTTTTATATAATTCTTTATAATAGTTGAATGTTCTTTTTGTTGCATGTCACAACCTGGCCAACACACCACAGCAAACTCCTAATTCTGCCAAATGTACATGGAGAATAAGGTTAATTCTTGGTCCTTCATCAAAGGTGAGGTCCACCAAGTGGGTTGTCACCTTTACCGTCTGAGGGCCATCTCTGACAACTTACAAGCAGCAAAGGCTAAGAGTGTTTTAGAACAGAGATGAGCAGGAATTTCTTTAGCCAGGGAGTGGTGAATCTGTGGAATTCATTGCTACAGATGGCCGTGGAGTCAGTCAATGGGTATATTTAAAGTGGAGGTCAATAGGTTCTTGATTATTAAGAGCATCAAAGGTTACGGGAAGAAGGCAGGAGAATGGGGTTGAGGGGGATAATAGGTCAGTTACATGACGGGGCAGACTCACTGGGCCAAATTACCTAATTCTGCTCCTTTGTCATTTGGTCTTATGGAGTGAAAGGTGCAATGTTTAAGGGGAACCTCAGGAGTAACACCTTCACTCAAAGGGTGGTGAGAGCTGTTAGCCGAAGTGGTGGATGGAAGTTTGATGGTGACAGTTAAGTGTAGTTTGGATACATGCATGGATGGGAGGGGTATGTAAAGCTGTGGTCTAGGTTTGGGTCAATAGGACTAGGCAGAATATGAGTTTGGCATATACTACATGTGTGAGAGCAATATTTGAACCTCCATCCTATAGGCATCCACAGCTTCTTTCCCAACTGCCTAGGTCCTAATTGACCACGGTAAAGACAGAACTCTCTCTCTTTCTCCGTCTGACATACCAGTGGCTCCTATAAGGCCCCAATACATGGGCAATGGCTCCCACCTCCTTCCCTTTTCAGAGATGCAGGCTGGCGTGACTGGATGCCAACCAATTTGATTTGTGACTCAGAGCTGTGAGAGGGGCTAAGGTGTGAAGAGAGCAGGCAGTGGTGTCAGTGCTGGCTGTTATTGGACCTTAGACTCTGTGCATGGCTGCAGTGGGAGAGGGGTGCTTGTGACCCAAGCATTGTCCTCCCAGTGCCCATCTACAGATAATCAAACTTTGCAACAGTATTCACCATTTTACTCTGCACATTTTAAAACAATTAATTAAAACTAATGGAAAATCTGACCACAACTAAATGATTACCCAAACCTATCAACTGCATAGAAGCACAAGAGATTCTGCAGATGCTGGAAATCCAGAGCAACACACACAAAATGCTGGAGGAACTCAGCAGGTCAGGCAGCATTGATGGAAATAAATAAGGAGCAGATGTTTTGGGCTAAGATCCTTCATCGGGACTGGAAAGGAAGGAGGCAGAAGTCAGAATAAGAAGGTTGGGGGAGGGCATGAGTGCAAGTTTGCAGGTAATAGGTGAGACCAGATGTGGGGGAAGGTGGGTGGGTGGGGAAGGGGAGGGATGGTGAGACACCGGGAGGTGTTCAATGAGATCAGATATGGGAGAAGGTGTCTGGGTAGGGGAGGGAGGGATGAAGTAAGCAGCTGGGAGGTGATAGGTGGAAGAGGGAAAAGGCTGAAGAGACCCATCGCCTCCCTTTGGTTCCTCTCTTTGTTCCTTTTCTTACATGGTACATTGTCCTCTCATCCCACCTTCTTATTCTGGCTTCTTCCCCCTTCCTTTCCAGTCCCGATGAAGGGTCTCAGCCCAAAATGTTGACTGCTTATTCCCCTCCATCAATGCTACCTGACCTGCTGAGTGCCTCAGTGTTTGGTGATCTGCTCAGAAATGTCTTGCGGTGCTAAGAAAGCACTTAAGCAAAATAAGAAAACAGAATGATTAGCAAAAATTATAAATATGCTGGGACCTCCCGTCAGTGAAGTGTGTGTAAATCTGCTGAATGGCAGAAGAGGTGAAGCCTTCCCCCTTCAACATCTCAAAGCTAAGAACACAGCTCTGATCACAAGAGTGCGTCCAAATCATGTCACACGTCTCAGTGTTTTTCTCACTGTGTGGAGCAGTTCCAGTGCCTGTAATGTCCTCGTGTCAAGTTCAAGTAGCTATAAGGTAATGGGAATATTCCTCTGATAAGCTGTAAACAACGGTAGCAATGGCCTGTCCTGAGCTTGGAGGGTGTGGAAAGCAGGAGCAAAGTTTGTTTTGCTGTTGTTGTTTTCTGTGTTGTCTGCTGAATGTGATAGGCATGGTGTGTTGGCACTGGAATGTGTGCAGACACTTGTGAGCTGTCCCAAGCGCATCCTTAGGTTGTGTCGGTTATTAACACAAAAGAGGCATTACACTGTATGCTTCAATGAACAGGTGATTATTGAATCTGTGTTAGTGATGTGTGGTCATTGGTCTTGGCTCTGCTGGACATGAAAGTCTTTGGCAGAAGAAGGTGAATCTGTGGAATTCATTGCCACAAATGGCTGTAGAGGCCAAGTCATTAAGTATATTTAAAGCAGAGGTTGATAGGTTCTTGATTAATAAGAACATCAAACGTTACAAGGGGAAACCAGGAGAATGGGTTGAGAGGGAAAATAAATCAGCCATGATGGAATGGTTGAGCAGACATAGTGGGACAAATGGCCGTATTCTGCTCCTATGTTGTACAGTCTTGTGGAGAGCAGGTGATGGCTGCCTCGCACTGTGAGAAAGCAGCCAGTCTCCAGCGGATCTCTCCAACTCAATCACGTTCGACCGAAGCTGTGCTCTTCCAGGGGCACAATGCTTCTGAACAGGCCAATGTGGCGGGAACTTGCCCCTTACTTGCAACCTAGTGAACATGGACAGTCCTAAACCCGGCTGCAAAAGGAGGAGGATTTGGCATGGATCCAGCAACCCCATCCCATAAAAACCCAAAGCTACAGAAGCTCCAAAGACCTCATCCCTGGGAGAAGAAGGAGAAGGTGGGCTGCACCTGAGGACAACTCGAAAAACTTTCCCTGCATAGAGGACTGTGATGATCTTCTGTCGGCGACCTGTTTCCCAACAGAGGTGGCGGGCTAAGGTAAGTACAGTACAATGGGAAATTCCAATCCTTTCGCTGCAGCTGTGACTAATCCTTTGGTACCAACTTGGTTTTCAAAACAAGTCCCTCGTTGATAAAGAGATTTTTCAGAATACTGTTAGAGTTAATGAACTGTAGTGTGAGATACAGATTGTAATAGATGTATTTGTACATCAGGGTCAGATGTGCGAGGTCAGAAAGGGAATATTCTTTAAAGAAGGCAGTACAAAAAGCTCCTTCTACCAAGCTTTGCCAAGTGTTGCTGATACCCTTGCAGGGTGAGAATGACACGTTACTGAGGTGAGATGATTTTGCTAAGTTGTTGTCAGTTGATCATGTGTTCCTGCATCAGCCAATACTTATTGCATCCATTTGCTGAACAGTGTGTATATTTGGGTCAATCACATTGTTGTGTCACTCTTGTGTTATCAGCAAGTCAGCTGGTGGATGTGGTGAATTCTGCCTCCGTTCTTGTCCTGTTATCAGATGTTTCTCGTTCTGACCCACAATGTGATTTCAATACCTACCTATCCCTACCTCCAAACGATTATAGTTTCTTCTCTTACTCTTAGAAAGTTATCAATTTTCAATGTTATATTTTGGTTAGAAACATAGAAAACCTACAGCACAATACAGGCCCTTCAGCCCACAAAGCTGTGCCGAACATGTCCTTACCTGAGGACTACCTAGGCTTACCCGTAGCCCTCCATTTTTCTGAGCTCCATGTACCTATCCAGGGGTCTCTTAAAAGACCCTATCATATCCACCTCCACCATCGTCGCCAGCAGCCCATTCCATACACTGACCACTCTCTGTGTAAAAAAACTTACCCCTGACATAGTCATAGTCATACTTTATTGATCCTGGGGAAAACTGGTTTTCGTTACAGTTGCACCATAAATAGTAAATAGTAATAGAACCATAAATAGTTAAATAATAATATGTAAATTATGCCAGTAAATTATGAAATAAGTCCAGGACCAGCCTATTGGCTCAGGGTGTCTGACCCTCCAAGGGAGGAGTTGTAAAGTTTACTAACATCTACTCTGGTTCTGAAATATCTAAACATTCCTGCTCAGTTATCATCCCACAGTACAATGTTATTGGATTTAGTTACTCACTTTGCATCTATATCGAGAAGGATTGACTTTATTTACCAAATTCATCTCCATGGATTGGGAATTTGCTGAGCTGTGTTGGTCAGGGTGTGACATGCAACAACAGTCAACAATTATAAAGAGTAAGGAATTATATCAAAAATGAAGTTTGAGGTTAAAGTATGGATGTGAAATAAAATGAGCATAAATAAATAAATAAATGCCACTTTGTATTTACAATGTAAGCAGCATCTTAACAGTGGTTTAAAGTGTTCACAGTGCAATGTGGTCACATGGATAATAGATAGAGAGGATTGAGGGGGTGTAAACTGGAATGGTTGATCAGACTAACCTGCCTGGAGGAAGAAACTTTTAAGATGGCATGAAACTTTGCGGAAGAGAACCTTTGGAAAAATCAGTTTGTGTGGTGGGTAGTGTCCACTATGACTATTCCTGCCCACTCCTTTGTCCTGGACATATACAAGCCCTGCAGTAACGGTAGACTGCAACCAGTGACCTTTTCTGCTGACCAGACAGTTTGCTGTAGTTTTTGTACATTGTGCGAGGATGCCGCACCAAACCAGACAGTAATGTCTGATGTGAGGACACTCTCAATGATGGCATATTTTGGAATTCCCACCTCGCAGGGTCCTAGATACCTATAACAAATGTAACTTCCATGAAGACACGCAAAATTCTGGAGGAACTGAGTAGACCAGGCAGCTTCTATGGGAACGAGCAGACAGTCGACATTTTGGGCCAAGACATTTTGAGTCCTGATGAAGGGTCACAGTCTGGAACGTCAACTCTTTACTCTTTTCCATAGATGCTGCCTGGCCTGCTGAGTTCCTCCAGCAAGTTGTGTGTATTGCTTTGATTTCCAGCTTCTGCAGATTTTCTCTTGTTTATAATTTTCAGGAAGTTATGTTACAGCTGTATAAAACTCTGGTTGGGCCTAATCTGGAGTATTGTATTCAGTTCTGGTTGCCTCATTATAGGAAGGATATTGAGGCTTTGTAGAGGGTGCATAAGAACTTTAGCAGGATGCTGCCTAGATAGGAAGGCATGAGCTATAATGAGAGGCTGGACACACTTGGGTTATTTTCTCTGGAGAAGTGGGGGCTGAGTGGAGATCTGATAGACGTTTATAAGAATATGAGAGGCATAGACAGAGTAGTGTCACGTACCCCGGGAATAAAGAACCAGCAGAAATAGAAAACACTTTGGAGTCCAGTATTGCTATAAACTAATAATATTTATTAGTAACTATGCAATACAGTAATATAAATGTAGATAAATCGAACAGGTTAGCAATATTATATACATAAGTGAGTATATCAGTAAGTGTGGAAACATATGTATGAAAAACCAAGCTTCTTCAAGTCTAGGGGTAAAAAGATGCAGTCTTACGATGATGAGTAAAGTTCAGTTCAGTTTGTGGTATTGAGTTCAGTATTGATGGAGAGAGAGAGAGGGAGAGATTTGAGTCTTCAGGTGAGCTGATGCCGTCGGTCTTCTCGTTGTTCTCCGAAATCCTTTAAAAGTCACCGACTGTGATCACAACAAAGGGGACCAGTTTTCTGTGGTGGAGCTATCACCCAGGCAAGGGTGGACACATAGACAACTCCCCACCAGTCACTGCCTTTTCTTTTCACTGCAAGAGCCACTGACCGATCTGCCTGATCGATCCTCCAAAAACCCACTTTTTCTGCGGGCACAACAAAGCTCATTCAGTGTCCAAAACATGTGTCTGAGGTCTATCATCTGACCACCTATTTTATCTTCCCGTGCTGAGCACCAACTGTCTCTCAAATAACTCCTCCTTCCTCCCTCTGTGTAAGAAATGCCAGCAGGCAATGTCCTTGAGGAAAGTATAAACAACCCGTGAGCAGTCTTTGTCTCTCTCTCTCTTTCAAAACAACATGCTGGTGTTAAATAACTCTCTCTCTCTCTCTTTAAAAGCACAGTTCATAGGGGTAATCGAACACAGTTCATAGGGGCAATTCAGGACCCCGTCGCACCCCCTTTCTTCAGAGAAAAAAGAATCAACGAAGGCGAATTTTTTCTCTAAATGTAAATTACAAAGTTTGAACCAATGCAGGTAAAATCAGCAGATGACAAAGCAAAAATGTGTATAATTTCCAATGTAACATCTGGATAAGCAATCAGCTATAATATTGTCAGTACCTTTCACATGTTTGATTGTCAGATCAAATTCTTACAATATCAGACTCCAATTTAACAACCTTCTATTCTTATCCTTCATTTTAGTTAAAAACAGCAACAGATTATGATCCGTGTAAACCACAAGGGGTCTTTGAGCAGGACAAATATAAACCTCAAAATGTTGTAAGGCCAGAATAAGTGCTAACAACTCCTTTTCAACAATTGAAAAAGTGCATTTTTCTGGTGCACATTAAATTTCTTTGAGAAATAAGCTACTGGGTGTTCAATGTCATCCACACCCTTCTGTAACAGTACTGCCCCAGCAGCTTTGTCACTAGTGTCTGTTGCTATAGAAAATGGCTTTGAAAAATTAGGTGCTTTGAGCAGAGGATGATAACACAGGATGATTTTCAGACGTTCAAATGCCTCCTGGCAAAGGTCACTCCATTCAAATCTTTCACCTCTTCTCTAGGAGTTTTGTTAGGGGGAGAGTGATGTCAGCAAAGTTCTTACAAAACTTACAATAATACCTAAGCATTCCTAAAAACCTTCTCAAAGCTTTCTTCCAGGCTAGAACAGGAGCCTCAACAATAACTTGAACCTTGGCCTGTACAGGGACCGGTTGGCCCTGGCCCACCACATAGCCAAGATAAATAACTGTGGCATGACCAAACTCACTTTTAGCAAGGTTCACAGTAAGATTGGCCTGGGAACGTCTGTCAAACAGTTTTACTACAGCTGCAATCTGCTCTTCCCATGTGTCACTCCTGACCACTAAATCATTGATATAAGCCCCTGTGCTTTCTAAACCTCCAATCACAGAATTGATCATTCTTTGAAATGTCCCAAATGCCCCAAATGCTGATTTCTCTTTAGCCCTCTCTGTCAAAGGAACACCTGTATCCTTTTAACAAGTCAATCTTTATAAGGTATTTAGCCTTCCTCCCTCTGTCAATACAGTTATCCATTCTCTTTTCTCGTTCTTTCTTGTTTCTAATTTCTTGTTCATCCATTTTATTTTTCTCAAAGTTCACTCTGTGAAGATGCTGTTTCATGGGCTGGGCTGAATTTATAATGATGTGGTGTACTGCACTTGTGCACCATTTCAGAATATCAGAAAATCCATCTCCATGCTTGCCAATCAGTTCTTTCACTTGTTTTTGCGGTTTAGGGTCCAATTGATGGACCTTATCAGTAACATTTTTCAAAACAATGGAATTCTGACATCTTGGTGAGACTAGATTCAGTGGGTAAACATGTTTTTCCACCCCATTGTCAGATTCCACTACTCCATTTTGTTCCATAACAACTCTCCCAGCTGCAATTCCAGCAAACAAGTGTTTTATGTTGATTCGACCATTTTGTAAACTTCCCTTGGCAAGGTCACAAAGCTTACTAAATCTCTTCCAGAGTTTGAAAACATAATTAAACACACTGACACATGTTTCTCAATCAGACCATAGTTCTCTGAGTAGGGTCAAAGGTCCTTTTGGCCTGTAACTGAATACAGGTTCCAACAAACTACCCTCCAATGCCTTCTGAATCGAATCTCCAACAATAAATAAGAGTAGGGGAACCCCTTCGTCCCAATTTTTCCCATTTCTCACACAATATGTTTCACTCATGGTCTTAAGAGTTGAGTTGAACCATTCCAAGGCTCCCTTGGACTCTGTGTGATATGCAGACGACACCATGTGTTTAGCTTCCAATTCTCTAACTATCCCCTGGAATGTTCTCGAAGTAAAGTTAAGACTCTGGTCAAATTGAATTTCTTTGGGCAGACCTACCAGTGTGTAAAACTTACTGAATGCTGTTACCACAGTCTTGGCCTTGATGTCTTCAAAAGACACTGCTTCAGGGGACCTAGACACAGCACACACAATTGTTAACACCTACTGATAACCAGCTGCAGTCTTTTGTAATGGGCCTACATGATCCACTATGATCCTAGAAAAAGGTTCATCAAAAGCAAGTATCCGTTTAAGTGGTGTGACTTGAATAACCTGATTAGGTTTCCCCTCAACTTGACAGGTGTGGTCAGTCCTGTAAAAATTCACAACATCCTTTCTTAACCTAGGCCAGTAAAACTCCTTTATAATCCTGCTCTCTGTCTTCCTCACTCCATGAGGTCCACCTAAAGGTGTACTGTGAGCCATGTTTAACATTTCAGCCCTGTAAACTTTTGGAATCACTCCCTGATGTTCAATATCCCAATTCTCACTTGCACGCACAGTGGCTGGTCTCCACTTCCTCATTAACATCCCATCTTTAAGGTAATGTCCCACTGACTCTCTCTGAACCTCCTCTCCTGTGAGAGCTATCTCCTTTAAAGCCACCATTTCAGAATCTCGCTTCTGTTCCTCTATAAATTCCTTCCTCAATTAGGACAAACCTTCCTTATATACCTTACTCTTATCGGCTTTACTATCCCCTAAGTCCTGCTGAAATCTGGAAGGTAGAAAAGTCTGTGACACGTCATCATAATTTAAACCTCTGGCTTCACTATCATAGGCCCCAACAGCAGCTTTGCTCATCAGTTGAACAGCTATATCAACCTGACCTTGGAGAGGTGTCAACATGCCTCCATTGTTTACTAAACTTAGCACCATCACCAGGCTTATAAGAACCATGTATACATTATGGAAGAGACCAAACAATCCCTCCATTTGATTACAACCTTCACTTCGACTTGCTTCCATAACATCACACTGAATAACAGCATGACCTTGCAGGTGTTCAAATGTCCAAACAGAATTCAACAGAGTCGCACATCCTTTCTCAGCAAGACTTTGTCCTGCAAGCAGAGTCAAAGGTCCTGCAACCAGTCCAACCTGTCCCAGTACTTTATCCAAAAGTCCAGGAACAGCACTTTTCCCCTTATTTTCAGGAACACTTACCTCACCAATTTTCACCTCATCACTAACTTTTAGCACACTATCTAATACAAGTGACTGAGAATCCTCACATTCCACTGGTACCAAAGTTAACTCCTTATTCACTGAACCAAGATCATCTGACCCAAAAAACTGCATTCCTGTTCAACCAAGTCAGGCACCTCAGATTTCAACTGAGCTTCAACACAAGGTTCAGAATCCTGTGAACTCACAGGTACTTCAGCAACCTGAACACATAAAATTGGGACCACTGCCTCTTCTGGGCTGTCATCACTTGTCCCAGTTTCAAATTCAAGGTCACCCCGAACCTCCCAGCTATTCTCTGGCAAACTCTCATCTGGAGTAAACTCAACCTCGTGGGTTAAAAACTCCACATCAGCTTTCTTAACAGACCCCCGCAGGGTGGCGGCCTCCTCCGCATCCGGGTATGCCCTTACCTCATCAGGAACACAACTTTTAAATTCATCACACAAAACAAGCCCTTCCGAGCTGTAAAAATCATCAGGGTCAGACACTAAACCTCTTTGCTGCCACATCTCCCTTTTCAACTGTCTCTGTCTTCCAGCCCCGTGATCTTCACGTTGCCATTTCTCCCTCTCGAGCTGTCTCTGTTTTGCTGCCTCTCTAGCCTCTCTCTTGAGCTGTTTTAATTTCAATTCATGCTCCCTCTTTAATATCTCCAACAGAAGCTGAAGCTCATCCTCGATATGTTTACCTTCCACGAACATTTTCAACGCATCTTCAGTAAATTGCTTTGTCAAAATATAATATTCAACTATTTTCCTTTGAATTTCTACCTTAGTCATAACCTTCTTTACCTCAATTCTCAATTCTTTAGCAATGTCCCGCACATCATCCTTTTTAATTAACTTCAAAGTCACCGGGTCTGGCGATTTCAGAAAGTCCCTAACATCCACTGCTGCTGTTTTTCCACACAACCAAATCAAAAGGGATTTTCCCCAATCAATTCAAACAAGCCTCCCGACCAATTTGTTCATATCACAGGCGCAGGCCCCAATTTTGTCACGTACCCCGTGACGGGAATAAAGAACCAGCAGAAATAGAAAACACTTTGGAGTCCAGTATTGCTATTAACTAACAATATTTATTAGTAACTACAATAGACAATAGACAATAGGTGCAGGAGTAGGCCATTCAGCCCTTTGAGCCAGCACCACCATTCACTGTGATCATGGCTGATCATCCACAATCAGTATCCAGTTCCTGCCTTATCCCCATCACGTTTGATTCCACTATCTTTAAGAGCTTTATCCATCTCTTTCTTGAAAGCATCCAGAGACGTGGCCTCCACAGCCTTCTGGGGCAGAGCATTCCACATATCCACCACTCTCTGGGTGCAAAAGTTTTTCCTCAACTCCATTCTAAATGGCCTACCCCTTATTCTTAAACTGTGGCCTCTGGTTCTGGACTCACCCATCAGCGGGAACATGCTTCCTGCCTCCAGCGTGTCCTATCCCTTAATAATCTTATATGTTTCAATCAGATCCCCTCTTAGCCTTCCAAATTCCAGAGTATACAAGCCTAGTCACTCCAATCTTTCATCATATGACAGTCCTGCCATCCCGGGAATTAACCTCGTGAACCTACGCTGCACTCCTTCAATAGCAAGAATGTCCTTCCTCAGATTTGGAGACCAAAACTGCACACAGTACTCCAGGTGTGGTCACACCAGGGCCCTGTACAGCTGCAGAAGGACCTCTTTGCTCCTATACTCAATTCCCCTTGTTATGACGGCCAACATGCCATTAGCTTTCTTCACGGCCTGCTGTACTTTCATGCTTGCTTTCAGTGACTGATGTACAAGAACACCTAGATCTCGTTGTACTAACCCCTTTTCCTAACTTGACTCCATTTAGATAATAATCTGCCTTCCTGTTCTTACCACCAAAGTGGATACCCTCACATTTATCTACATTAAACTGCATCTGCCCACTCACCCAAACTGTCCACGTCACCCTGCATTCTCATAACATCCTCCTCACATTTCATACTGCCACACAGCTTTGTGTCATCGGCAAATTTGCTAATGTTACTTTTAATTCCCTCATCTAAATCATTAATATATATTGTAAACAGCTGCTGTCCCAGCACTGAACCCTGCGGTACCCCACTGGTCACCGCCTGCCATTCTGAAAGGGACCCGTTAATCGCTACTCTTTGTTTTCTGTCAGCCAGCCAATTTTCAATCCATGTCAGTACTCTGCCCCCAATACCATGTGCCCTAAGTTTGCCCACTAATCTCCTATGTGGGACTTTATCAAAGGCTTTCTGAAAGTCCAGGTACACTACATCCACTGGCTCTCCCTTGTCCATTTTCATAGTTACATCCTCAAAAAATTCCAGAAGATTAGTCAAGCACGATTTCCCCTTCGTAAATCCATGCTGACTCGGACTGATCCTGTTACTGCCATCCAGATGTGTCGTAATTTCATCTTTTATAATTGACTCCAGCATCTCTCCCACCACCGACTTCAGGCTAACTGGTCTATAATTCCCTGTTTTCTCTCTTCCTCCCTTCTTGAAGAGAGGGACAACATTAGCCACCCTTCAATCCACAGGAACTGATCCTGAATCTATAGAACATTGGAAAATGATTACCAATGCGTCCACAATTTCTAAAGCCACCTCCTTAAGTACCCTGGGATGCAAACCATCAGGTCCCGGGGACTTATCAACCTTCAGACCCAACAGCCTATCCAACACCATTTCCTGCCTAATATAAATTTCCTTCAGTTCATCCATTACCCTAGGTCCTTTGACCACTATTATATCTGGGAGATTGTTTGTGTCCTCCCTAGTGAAGACAGATCCAAAGTACCTGTTCAACTCGTCTGCCATTTCCTTGTTCCCCATAATAAATTCACCCACTTCTGTCTTCACGGGCCCAATTTTGGTCTTAACTATTTTTTTCCTTTTCACATACCTAAAGAAGCTTTTACTATCCTCCTTAATATTCTTGGCTAGTTTACCTTTGTACCTCATTTTTTCTCTGCATATTGCCTTTTTAGTTACCTTCTGTTGCTCTTTAAAAGTTTCCCACTCCTCCGGCTTCCCACTCATCTTTGCTATGTTATACTTCTTCTCTTTTATTTTTATACTGTCCATTACTTCCCTTGTCAGCCACGGCCTCCCCTTACTCCCCTTAGGATCTTTCTTCCTCTTTGGAATGAACTGATCCTGCACCTTCCGCATTATTCCCAGAAACACTTGCCATTGCTGTTCCACTGTCATCCCTGCTAGGGTATTGTTCCATTGAACTTTGGCCAGCTCCTCCCTCATAGCTCCATAGTTCCCTTTGTTCAACTGTAATACTGACACTTCCGAGTTTCCCTTCTCCCTCTCAATTTGTAGATTAAAACTTATCATATTATGGTCACTACCTCCTAATGGCTCCTTTACCTCGAGGTCCCTGATCAAATCCGGTTCATTGCACAACACTAAATCTAGAATTGCGTTCTCTCTGGTAGGCTCCAGTACAAGCTGTTCTAAAAATCCATCTCGGAGGGACTCCACAAACTCCCTTTCTTGGGGTCCAGTACCAACCTGATTCCTCCAGTCTACCTGCATGTTGAAATCCCCCATAACAACTGTAGCATTACCTTTGCGACATGCCGATTTTAACTCTTGATTCAACTTACACCCTACATCCAGACTACTGTTTGGGGCCTGTAGATAACTCCCATTAGAGTCTTTCTACCCTTAGAATTTCTCAGTTCTATCCATACTGACTCTACGTCTCCTGATTCTATGACCCCCCTTGCAAGGGACTGAATATCATTCCTCACCAACAGAGCCACCCCACCCCCTCTGCCCATCAGTCTGTCCTTTCGATAGGACGTATACCTTGAATATTCATTTCCCAGGCCCTGTCCACTTGAAGCCATGTCTCTGTTATTCCCACAACATCATACTTACCAATTTCCAACTGAGCCTCAAGCTGATCTACTTTATTTCTTATACTCCGTGCATTCATATACAATACTTTTAATTCATTACTCCCCTCACCTCCCATATCAATTCCTATTTCACTTGGCCATACTGTACGATCCCTTCTTGAGCTTTCTGCTCTGTTGATTCTGTTGTCTTTCTTAACTTTTCTTATTCTCACTTTCTCTTTATCTCCATCCTTATGTTTCCAGTTCGTCCCCTCCTCCCCACCCACAACTTAGTTTAAACACACCCGTGTTGCAGAGGCAAACCTGCCTGCCAGAATGCTGGTGCCCCGCTTATTAAGGTGCAACCCGTCCCTTTTGTACAATTCATCCTTACCCCGAAACACACCCCAGTGGTCCAAGAATGTAAATCCTTGCTTCCTGCACCAGTTCCTCAGCCACACATTCAGATCCATTATCTCCCTGTTCTTGCCCACTCCAGCATGAGGAACTGGAAGCAAACCAGAGATAACCACCCTGGGAGTCCTGTTTTTCAGCCTTCTTCCAAGTTCTCTGAAGTCACGCTGTAGAATGTCTTTCCTCTTCTTCCCGACGTCATTTGTGCCGACATGCACTACCACTTCCGGATGTTCACCTTCACTCTTGAGGATTCCCTGCAATCGGTCCGTGACATCCTGGATCCCGGCACCAGGGAGGCAACACACCATCCTTAAATCCCGCCTGTTGCCACAGAAACCTCTTTCTGTACCTCTCACTATGGAGTCCCCTACTACCACGGCTCTGCCTGGCGTCTGTCTCCTCGGCTTTGCTTCAGCGCCAATTGGTGACTCGCAGACCTGACCGCCTCTCAGGCTGGCATCATCTTCTGTCCCGACAGCTTCCAAGAGGGTGAACCTGTTCACGAGAGGCATCCTTTCCTTGCTCATCGTCGCCCCCCCCCCCCCTCTTCCGGTATCCTCGGTGTAACGACCTCACTGTAGGTCCTGTCCAGAAAACTCCCGTTTTCCCGGATGAACCTAAGGTCATCCAGTTGCCTCTCCAGTGCTGCAACACGGTCCTTCAGAAGCTGAAACTGGACACATTTTCCACAGGTGCAGGAGCCAGAGGCACTATCAGTGCCCCTGACCTCCCACATCATGCACACAGCACAGTGAATCAGCCTAGCGGTCATCTCTTCACCACTTCTCACCCTCTCCAAATGTGGGGTAGTCTCCTCTCTCAGCCTCCTCGCCGAAGACTCTCGAGGGGTCTTCACTTGGAGTGAAGCTCGTCCGAAGCCTCTGCTCGCTGAAGCCTCTCGAGCCAAAGCCTTCCTACTCCGTCTCCCTCTACTCCGTCTCCCTCTACTCTGTCGCCCGCTCCATCAAACTGCTCTCTTTTAAATACTCCTGCTGACTCACAGACTGACTCGCACGCGCTTGCGCAGTCCTGTCCCGATCAACCGCCAATACAGTAAAATAAATGTAGATAAATCAAACAGGTTAGCAATGATTATATATATATATAAGTAAGTATATCAGTAAGTGTGGAAATATATGTCTGAAAAACCAAGCTTCTTTAACCCTGGGGGTAAAAAGATGCAGTCTTACGATGATGAGTGAAGTTCAGTTCAGTTCGTGGTATTGAGTTGAGTAGTGATGGAGAGAGAGAGGGAGAGATTTGAGTCTTCAGGTGAGCTGACGCCGTCGATCTTCTCATTGTCCCCTGAAATCCTTTAAAAATCACCGACTGTGACCACAACAAAGTGGGCTGGTTTTCTGTGGTGGAGCTATCACCCAGGCAAGGGTGGACACATGGACAACTCCCCACCAGTCACTGCCTTTTCTTTTCACTGCAAGAGCCACTGACCGATCTGCCTGATCGATCCTCCAAAAACTCACTTTTCCTGTGGGCACAACAAAGCTCATTCAGTGTCCAAAACATGTGTCTGAGGTCTATCATCTGATCTTCCATTTTATCTTCCCATGCTGAGCATCAACTGTCACTCAAATAGCTCCTCCTTCCTTTGTCTGTGTAAGAAATGCCGGCAGGTGATGTCCTTGAGGACAGCATAAACAACCTGTGATTAGTCTTCATCTCTCTCTCTCTCTCTTTTAAAATAACATGTCAGTGTTAAATAACTCTCTCTCTCTTTTCACAGTATCTTTTTTGCAGGGTCAAAACGCCTAACATTCGAAGCTAAGCATTTAAGGTAGAGGGAGTAATTTCAAAGGAGATGTGCAGTGCAAGGTTTTTTACACAGAGAGTGGTGAGGTGACAGGAATGCACTTCCTGGGGTGGTGGTAGAGGCAGATGCTATCATCATCATCAGGTGCCGTGCCCAGTTTGAGCTTTGACTGCCATGGCCCACACACTCCTGTTTCGGGTCAAGGGGATCAATTCATTGGTATTCATTTCCAGTTCTCCAGCTGCTGTCTCCATCATCATTTGTCTTTGTCTTCCTCTTGCTTTCTTCCCTTCAATCTTTCCCATAATTACCGTGCATTCTAACTCCTCTTTTCTAATCACATGCCCAATGAAGTTACGTTGCCTTTTCATGATCTCATACATTATTTCTCTTTTTGTGTTTGCTCTGTTCATGATATCCTCGTTAGATATTCGTTTTGTCCATGATATTCTTCACATCCTCCTCAAAAACCACATTTCTGCTGCTTCGTTTCCTCATGTTACTAGATATTGTCCAACATTCTGAGCCATATAACATAACTGGATAAACGTAACATTTCAGTACTCTGAGGCGGGTTGTCATGCCTAGTTTAGTATTGGTCAGTATACTCTTCATTCTCATAAAGGTGTCTTTTGCCATCCCTATTCTTATTTTGATGTCCATGTTGCACCTGTCATCTGATCTCACCCAGCTTCCTAAGTAGCAAAAGTTCTGTACTTGTTTTATATCTTCCCCATTTATTCTCAGCCTGCAGATAAGATTCTCCTTCTTTTTGGATATCACCATACATTCTGTCTTTTTGCAATTGATAGATAGACCCATTTTTGCACTTTCTTCAACAATTATATCAATTAAGTTTTGTAGTTCTTCCTCCGTACTTGCAATTAACACAGTGTCATCTGCATATCTGAAATTATTGATGTTTTCACCGCCAAACTTGATTTCCAATATGTCTCTTATTTTTTGTAATATTGTTTCACTGTACACATTAAATAAATCAGGGGAGAAAACACACCCTTGTCTAACACTTCTCTTGATTTTCATAAACTGACTCACTTCTCCATCTATTCTTACAGCCGTAGTTTGTTCCCAGTACAGATTTCTGATTAGGCAGAGGTCTTTCGAATCTAGACCTAGAGTTTTCTGTAATATTTCAAATAACTTACTGTGCTTCACTTTATCAAATGTTTTTATTTTATCGATAAAACAAACAAACAAATCTTTTTGCACTTGAATAGCTTGTACCCTTAATAGTACCCTTAACATCAAAATTGTGTTTCTTGTTCCTTTGTCTTTCACAAAACCATATTGTTCTTTACCTATTTCAGCTTGTATCTTACTTTTAGCTCTTGTCATCAAAATTCTTAGAAGTATCCTGGTCTTACTCATCAAACTTATGGTCCTATGTAATTCACATTCTTTTGCTCCAGGTTTCTTAGGAAGAGTGATAAATACTGATTTTTTTCATCTCTTCTGGTATAATTCCAGTCTCATCAATGTCATTGATTAAATCAATAAGTTTTTCAATTCCATAATCTTCAAGGGCAATAATTTGTTCTATTACTACTTCATCAGGACCTGCTGCCTTTCCTTTCTTCATCATATTTATTGCATTACCAACTTCAGATTTTAAAATACTTGGACCTTCAATGTTTTTCTTAATTTCTGGTTTTTCGCCTCAGTCGTCTTCAAACAATTCCTGAATATACTCAGTCCATTTGTTCATAATCTCATCTTTTTTCATGATAATGGTACCGTCCTTTGCTTTCAAACATCCACCTGAAGAACAGAGGAGCTTCTTACCAGTGATATTCTTGATTTGTTGATGTAACCTTTTTGGATCAGTAATAGGGATTTTTTCTATTTGCTCATATTCCTGGTTTAACCATTCTTCTTTGGCTTTTTGACGTAAGCTTTTAACTTTTTTTTATCTAAGGACTTATATTCTATAGGATTTGCTTTCTCCCATCTCCTTTCTTCCATTAAATTTTTGATTTCATCTGTCATCAGTTTATTCTTTGTGCTTTTTTCTTTTTTAGGAATCACTGACTTTGCTGATTCTACCAAGGCATCCTTTAGACAGTTAAATTTCATTTCTACATGATTGCTATCATCTTCAACAGATTCTATTTCTAGACTTTGAAATCTATTCTTTACTTCAATTGTAAATTTTTGTCTTAAGTTTTCTTCTTTAATTAATTGCAAGTAGTCAAGGGATTGTTCAGGTTTTTGCTTCTTTGGTTTTTTAAGTTTTACTTTTGCATGACATACTACTGGGTTATGGTCACTATTACAGATACAACAGAGGTATTTAAAAGGCCCTTAGGTAAACACATGGATATGCAGAGGATGGAGGAAGATGGACATTGTTGAAGCAAAAGGACTAGTTCAGTTGGGCATTTAATTACCGGTTTAATTAGTTTGCACAACATTTTGGGCCAAAGGGCCTGTTCCTGTGATGTACTATTGTAATTATTTTGATGACATTTCTACAAATAGTATAAACCTGTTGAAGTAAATAAATAACAGTACTAAAAATTAGTGTGATATTATCAATAAATAACACATCCTGTCACACTTAGACTGAACAGTGTGAAAAATTAGACCACAACTGTTAATAGCAGTTATGCTATCAGTTCAAATACCTCACAGTAACATATTATCATTATTACAAAAAGAGGATTTCTTAGTCTGAAATATTGAAATGAAAAGAGCTGAACAAGTAACTTGACTGAGTCTTTCTTCCTGTGAACAGGTCAGAGATTGGTTGTTGTGATACTGTCAGTTGCAAGAGGGGATAACGATAAGCCATCACAATAAGATTCAGAGAGTCCATTTAAAGCACAGGTTATAGAAATTATTGGGTTGGGGAATTGGTTTCAACAGCTTTGTGGTACTGTTGCAGCTCTATAAAACCCTAGTTAGACCACACTTGGAGTATTGTGTTCATTTCTGGTCACTTAATTATAGGAAGGTTGTGGAAGCATTAGAGAGCGTGCAAAGGAGATTTAGCAGGATGCTGGTCAGATTAGAGAGCGTGTCTTATGAGGATAGGTAGAGTGAGCTAGTGCTTTTCTTTTTGGAGCAAAGGAGGATCAGAGGTGCATAAGAAGATAGAAGCATAGATAGAGTGGACACCCGGAGACTTTTTCCCGGGGTGGAAATGGCTAACAATGAGACAGCTTAATTTTAAGGTGCTTGGAAGAAAGTTTAGGGAACGTCAGAGGTAAGTTTTTTACACAGAGCATAGACTCCCTACCAGCACTGATAGTAGAGGCAGATACATTAACCATATATAACCATATAACCATGTAACAATTACAGCACGGAAGCAGGCCATCTTGGCCCTTCTGGTCCGTGCCGAACTCTTACTCTCACCTAGTCCCACCGACCTGCACTTAGCCCATAACCCTCCATTCCTTTCCTGTCCATATAGCTATCCAATTTAACTTTAAACGACAACATCGAACCCGCCTCAACCACTTCTGCTGGAAGCTCGTTCCACACAGCTACCACTCTCTGAGTAAAGAAGTTCCCCCTCATGTTACCCCTAAACTTTTGCCCTTTAACTCTCAACTCATGTCCTCTTGTTTGAATCTCCTCCATTCTCAATGGAAAAAGCCTTTCCACGTCAACTCTATCAATCCTCCTCATAATTTTAAACACCTCTATCAAGTCTCCCCTCAACCTTCTACGCTCCAAAGAATAAAGACCTAACTTGTTCAACCTTTCTCTGTAACTTAGGAGATGAAACCCAGGCAACGTTTTAGTAAATCTCCTCTGTACTCTCTCAATTTTATTGACATCTTTCCTATAATTCGGTGACCAGAACTGTACGCAATACTCCAAATTTGGCCTTACCAATGCCTTATACAATTTCAACATTACATCCCAACTCCTATACTTAATGCTCTCATTAGGGAGATTTAAGAGACTCTGAAAGGCACATAGATAGTCCACTCTCATACTCCTCTGCTACAAAGAGAAACACACTAGCTCTCTCAATGTATCTTCGTAAGAAATGCTCTCTGGGCCAGGCAGCATCCTGGTAAATCTCATCTACTCCCTCTCTAAACTTCCCATATCCATCTCATAATTGGCAATCGGGGTTTTATAGAGAGAGGTTGGACAGGATAGGACTTTATTCCTTGGAGCGTAGGAGATTGAGAGCTGACATTCCAATATTATGAGGGACATGGATAGGGTGAATATACTCAGACTCTTTCCCAGGATTGGGGAATCAAAAACTAGGGAGCCTAGGGTTAGGGAAGAGGGATTTAATGGGAACCTGAGGGAAAACTGAACAGAGGCAGTGGGAATATATTAAATAAGTTGCCAGAGGAATCAGTTGAGCCAAGAACACCTTTTAAAAGAAATTAGGACAGGTAGATGAATAGAAGGGGTTTTGAGGGATACGAGCAAAACATAGAATAATGAACTAACTCAGTTTGACATCATGGTTGCTCAAGACATGTTAGGCTGATGGATGTGTTGGTTTAAAGGATGTGCTGATCTGGTGGACGTGTTGGATTGAGGGATGTGTTGGTCTGATGGATATTTTGGGCTGGTTGATGTGTTGGGCTGGAGGATGTGTTTAGATGGTGGACATGTTTGCTTGAAGGATGTGTTTGGCTGAAGGACATGTTGGGATAAAGGATGTGTTTGGCTGAAGGATATGTTGGGCTGGTGGGCGTGTTGGGCTGGTGGACGTGATGGGCTGGTGGGCGTGATGGGCTGGTGGGCGTGATGGGCTGGTGGACGTGTTGGGCTGGTGGACGTGTTGGGCTGGTGGGCGTGTTGGGCTGGTGGGCGTGATGGGCTGGTGGGCGTGATGGGCTGGTGGACGTGTTGGGCTGGTGGGCGTGTTGGGCTGGTGGGCGTGATGGGCTGGTGGACATGTTGGGCTGGTGGACGTGTTGGGGTGGAGGACGTGTTCTATTCTAAGACTCTGCAACTTCCAGAAGTGATCATCTGAGTCAATCTGCAAGTATTCTGGTAGATCACAGTTGTATCTCTTTACTACAGATCGTGAAGGAGCTACTCTGGATTTAACTCCCGGTTGACATGTGTGAACAGTTGCACAAGAGTTTTCAAAGTAACCCACTACCCATCACCTCCTTCCCTCTCAAGAGGATGAGAGGAGACCACCGATGTGTATAAGATGATTAGCAATGCACAGATAGAGTGAAAAGCTGGCACCTTTATCACAGGCAGCCACGGTCAATACCATAGGCCATGTCTTTAAGGTAACTGGAGGGACGTTTAGAGGAGATGTCAAAGGTGGGTTTCTGCCTACACTGAGAGTGGTTTGTGCCTCAAACACACTGCTAGGAGTAAGCTGAAAAGCATTAGGGACATTTAAAAGACTCTTAGGCACATGGATGTAAGAAAAATGGATGTTCTGGGTTGTGTAGGAGGGAGGGGTCAGATTGATTGTGGAGTAGGTTTATATATTGTAGTTCAGCACAATATTGTAGGTCGAAGAGCCCATACTGTGTTGTACTGCTCTACGTTCTATGTCTATGTTATGTTAGTTCAAATGATTTGTATAGATGATATCAGGTATCTGAAGACACACTACAGCCAACACTGTCACCTTTATTACCGTGTGAATGTTGGATATTGTACTGACCTTCAACATTATGTTCAAAGCACCAATTAAATATGGAATGTGTCTCCACAGAGATATATAGAAAGGGAAGGAGTTCAAGGCAGAAACCTGCCAAGGAATAGATAATAATTGTAAACTGCTTAAACCATATGATCCAGCTTTTCAATTAGTTTGTAGGCTAATTATTGAGTCTAAAGTAGAAATTGGCTTAGAGGAGTTTCAAGGACCCAATGTGTGAGATGTTTCTTCATTAATGGTTTGCCTTTGGACTGAACTAAATGTGCATCAGTATTTTGACAATGAAGATCAATTAGTTAATTGGTCAGGAAGTTACTATTGGTGCCTAGAGAAGGCAGGATGAGGAGTGAATAATGAAACCGATTCCTGATTCGATCATCATCGATCTGTTATAATTAACGTGAGCATTTTGTTGTGTGTTCAACTACTCTGAAGATGCATTAATCAGCACTCATTTATTGGTTATAACATTTGATTGTAGATGTTCCATCTGCACTTTGCCTGTCTGTGCTTCACAATTACAATTTTCTGTTGTGAATGCTGTTGATATGATGCTCTGTAGGTGATGCTGCTTCAGGTAATGCACCTGCACACAGGTGCTGATGCATCTGACAATCAACTCAACGTTGACTCTGACTTATCGCAAGGAGAATGGTTCCCAGCAGGAGTTCAGAAAGTGAAAGACATTTTGTCCAAGTGTATCAGAATTACTGTAACCTCAAGTATTTCATAGCACACGCGGTTTAGATAAGACTCTCTTTATCATGTACATCAAAACAATTCCACAAAATTCAGATAAGATTAGCTTTATTTGTCACATATCCATTGAATCATATTAATGAAATTGATAAGGACTGTGCTGGACAGCTGACAAAAGTGTTGCCACGTTTCCAACACCAGCATAGCATACCCAGAGCTCATTAAGCCTAACCCTAAGTGTCTAAAATATATGCATGATGTACTTGCTGTGCCTTTATCTATTGCCCAGTAGCACTCACATCTACAGTGATGAAATGCTTTGAGAGGTTGGTCATGTTTCTCTGCCACAGGAAACAGTTGAGGCCAGTTCATTGGCTATATTTAAGAGGGAGTTAGATATGGCCCTTGTGGCTACAGGGGTCAGGGGGTATGGAGGGAAGGCTTGGGCGGGGTTCTGAGTTGGATAATCAGCCAGGATCATAATAAATGGCGGTGCAGGCTCGAAGGGCCGAATGGCCTACTCCTGCACCTATTTTCTATGTTTCTATGTTTCTATGACTAGACCGAACTCCTGCCTCAGCAAGGACCTGGACCCATTGCAATTTGCCTATCGCCACAATAGGTCAATGGCAGGTGCAATCTCAATGGCTCTTCACACGGCCTTAGACCACCTGGACAATACAAACACCTATGTTAGGACGCTGTTCATTGACTATAGCTGAGGATTTAACACCATCATTCCCCACAATCCTGATTGAGAAGTTACAGAACCTGGGCCTCTGAACCTGTCCCTGCACTTGGATCCTCGATTTCCTAACCAGAAGACCACAATCTGTACAGAGTGGTGATAATATCTCCTCCTCGCTAACAATCAATACTGGGGCACCTCAGGGGTGTGTGCTTAGCCCACTGCTCTGCTCTCTTTATATCCATCACTTCGTGGCTAAGCATAGCTCAAATACCATCTACAAATTTGCTGATGATACAACCATTGTTGGTAGAATCTCAGATGGAGATGGGAGGGCATACAGGAGTGAGATATGCCAACTGGTGGTGTGGTGTCACAGCAACAACCTGGCACTCAATGTCAGTAAGACAAAAGAGCTGATTATGGACTTCAGGAAGGGTAAGATGAAGGAACACATACCAATCCTCATAGAGGGATCAGAAGTGGAGAGAGTGAGCAGCTTCAAGTTCCTGGGCGTCAAGATCTCTGAGGATCTAACCTGGTCCCAACATATCGATGCTGTTATAAAGAAGGCAAGATAGTGATTATACTTTATTAGGAGTTTGAAGAGATTTGGCATGTCAACAAATACACTCAAAAACTTCTATAGTTGTACCGTGGAGAGCATTCTGACAGGCTGCATCACTGTCTGGTATGGAGGGGCTTCTGCACAGGACCGAAAGAAGCTGCAGAGGATTGTAAATCTAGTCAGCTCCATCTTGGGTACGAGCCTACAAAGTACCCAGGACATCTACAGGGAGCGGTGTCTCAGAAAGGCAGCGTCCATTATTAAGGACCTCCAGCACCCAGGGCATGCCCTTTTCTCACTGTTACCATCAGGTAGGAGGTACAGAAGCCTGAAGGCACACACTCAGCGATTCAGGAACAGCTTCTTCCCCTCTGCTATCCTATTCTTAAATGGACATTGAACCCATGAACACTACCTCACTTTTTCAATATACAGTACATTATTTTTTTTTTGCACCATTTTGATCTCCAATATACATATACAATATACATTCAGGGGTAAGTTTTTTACGCAAAGAGTGGTGAGTACATGGAATTGGCTGCTGGCGACGGTGGTGGAGGCAGATGTGATAGGGTTTTTAGAGACTCCTGGATAAGTACATGGACTTAGAAGAATAGACGGCTATGGGTAACCCTCGGTAATTTCTAAAGTAAGTACATGTTCAGCACAGCATTGTGGGCCAAAGGGCCTGTATTGTGCTGTAGGTTTTCTATGTTTCTATATTCTATATACTGTAATTGATTGATTTACTTATTTTTTCTATATTATGTATTGCATTGAATTGCTGATGCTAAGTTAACAAATTTCATGACACATGCCAGTGATTATGATCAGAGATTAAGGGAACTAGGGCTTTATTCTTTGGAGAGAAGGAGGATGAGAGGAGACATGATAGAGGTGTACAAGATATGAAGAGGAATAGATAGAGTGGACAGCCAGCGCCTCTTCCCCAGGGCACCACTGCTCAATACAAGAGGACATAGCTTTAAGGTAAGGGGTGGGAAGTTCAAGGGGGATATTAGAGGAAGGTTTTTTACTCAGAGAGTGGTTGGTGCGTGGAATGCACTGCCTGAGTCAGTGGTGGAGGCAGATACACTAGTGAAATTTAAGAGACTACTAGACAGGTATATGGAGGAATTTGAGGTGGGGGGTTATATGGGAGGCAGGGTTTGAGGGTCGGCACAACACTGTGGGCCGAAGGGCCTGTACTGTGCTGTACTATTCTATGTTCTATGTTCTATAATAAAACTGATTCTGATTAATGATTCACTGGAATCTCAGCACTGATGTATAATACTAAATGTCCTCCCACCTTCTAGAAGGGAGGGGAATTTTGGTTATTTTCTCCTTTCTGTCCTCATGCTGAGCTTTGTCCTGCATGAAATCCCCTGATTGACAAATCTGCTGCCAGGAGTGGTAATGAGAGTCTCCAGGAAGACTTTGAAAAGGGACCAAATCTGTAAATTATGTCAAACTTCAAAAATGATTAAAGTATGTATGTATCTATATAATTATTAAAATGCACTGTATGCTACCTTGAGATTCATTTTCTTGTAGGCATTCGTAGTAGAACAAAGAAAGCAATGAAAAACTACACACAAACCACTGTGCAGAAGAAAGCAACCTGTGTGAATAAAGTGAAATAATACTGAGAACATGAGGAATACAGCCCTTGAAAGTGAGTCAGTAGGTTACGGAATCAGTTCAGAGTTGAGGTGAGTGAGGTTATCCAGACTAGATCAGGAGCCTGACGTTTGAGGGGTTATAACTGTTTCTGAACATGGTATTGTGAGCCCTGAGACTCCTGCACCTTCTTCCTGATGGCAGCGGCAGGAACAGAGCCTCCTCTGGATGGCTGGGGTGCTTGATGATGGATGTTACTTTCTTGTGGCAGTGCTCCTTGTAGATGTACATCAGTTGGGAGAATCCTTGAAAAGGACTGCCTTTGGATAATGGGACCAAATCTGCAGATGATGTCCAGTTCTGTTCCATTGAAACTCTGTGTGATTGCAGTCACGTGATCCCCAGAGACAATGTTAGTTCATGCCAATGGCTAAACGGAACAGAGGTCTTTAGATGTTGGGACTTGGCTCTCATTGAATGATATTCACCTTTAGGTCCATTCCAGCTCCCTGAATCAGTTGGTATTTTGCTCGGTTTCTGACATCAGCAATAAATGCTGTTTCGTGGCAATGTATTAAAATCCAGAGTTTGTAATGAAACAGCCCAAGAGGAGATGCAACCTGCATTTGCAATATTAAACAAGCCACAATCAACAACAATTATTCATTTCACAAGAGTCCATTTCCTTTACACTGACAAAGATTTACTGAATGACAATTTTACACGGCCATACTACAGTAATCGGAAATCCCCTGAGGATCGGAGCCTTTCTGCCGTGTTCCAAGATTATCTGCAGAATAGTTGTTTACAGTGTTTAAAAGATTAATGTTCCATATGTAGGAGGGAATGAACAGACAAACGCGAATTTGGCACCGCAGCAGAAGCAGTCCGTACATCCATTACTCCTGAAAGACTCGGTAAAGCTGAATAAGACTGAGTTAAATGGAAAATTGTTCTGATGTCATCACCAGGGTGTTGCCCTCACTGAAGGATCATAGTTCTGAAGAGAGTTGGATTGAACGTAGAACAAGATACACCACAGCTGAGTACAGGGTTCCCAGCTCATTTATTCACAGATCTGTTGATATCTAGAATGTGCTGTGAGAAGAGGTAGTGGGAAAGACATTTGGGCATTTACAAAGGCAAAGCATAGAAAGTTTCCAGCCTAATGCAGGTAAATGTTGTGAAGGTGGATAGAAAGGTTCAGCACCGACATGATGGGCTGAAGGACCTGTTTCTGTATTGTACAAATCTACGACCAACCAAATACTTATAAATCCTCAGCATCACATCCTTGCTCTTAGTCCTCTCGATATATGCTAACATTGCATTTGCCTTCCTTACCACTGACTAGACCTGCAAGTAAACCTTTAGGGAATTCTGCACAAGAAATCCCAAGTCCCTTTGCACCTCTGAGTTTTAAATTTTCTTCCCATTTAGAAATTAGTCTACACCTTCATTCCCTCTACCAAATTACATGACCTTACAATTCCCTACACTATATTCCATCTGTTACTTCTTTTCCCATTCTCCTAACCTGTCCAAGTTATTCTTCACACTCCCTTCTTCCTCAGTACTAACTGCCCCTCCATCTATCTTTGTATCATCCACAACTTGGCCATAAAGCTATTTATTCCATCATCCAAATTGCTGACCTAAAGGAAAAAAAGCATTCCCTATACCAAGCCCTGTGGAACATCACCAGTCACTGGAAGACAACCAGAAAAGGCCCTCTGTATTCCCACTGTGCCTCCCTCCAATCAGCCAGTCTTCTATCCATGCTAGTAACTTCCCTGTAATACTATGGCCTCTTACCCTGTTAAACAGCCTGATGTGCCACACCTTTCCAAAGGCTGTCTGAAATCCAAGTAAACAACATCCACTGCTTCTCCTTTGTATCCTACTTGTTATTTCCTCAAAGAATTCCAACAGATTTATCAGGTAAGGCTTTCCCTTAAGGAAACCATAATGACTTTGGCCTACTTTATCTTTTACCTCCATGTACCCTGAAACTAGGTCCACATGCCATTTCAGACTTCACAGTGGTGCAGGCAACATCACTGCCTCCCTCCTCGACAAGCTAAATCTTTTTTATCCTCGTTTTGAAGTAGTTAACACCGAACCTCTGAGGAGCTGCTGATGCGATCCACGCCTTGGTCATCTCATAGGCTGAGGCACGTAGGTCATTCCAACGTATCAACAGCTGCGTGGCAGTGGGGACGGACGGCATCCCAGGATGAGGACACAAAGTGTGCGTGGCACAGCTGGTGTGTGTTTATAGACATTTTTAATTTCTCCCTTTCCTAGTGTGCTTCAAAACTACACCCTTGTCCCTGTAGCAAAGAAAACCAAGGTTGCACTCACCTCAATCATAAGCAAATGCTTTGAGAGGCTGGTCAAGGGCTACATCTGCAGCTTGCTACCACCCACAATGGACCCCCTACAATTCACCTACCGACACAACCGATCGACAAATGACGCAATAGCCACTGCTCTACACACCATCCTTACACATCTGGAGAAGAGGGATGCTTATGTGAGAAAGCTGTTCTTGGACCACAGTTCAGCATTCAACACCATAATCCCACACTCCCCCCAAACTCAACAAGAAGCTCATAAGCCTGCACCCCACCTCGTGTAGCTGGATCCTGGACTTCCTGTTAGATCGTTGGCAGGTGGTAAGGATGGGCACCCTCACCTCTGCCCCTCTGACCCTCAACCCAGGAGCTCCCTAGGACTGTGTCCTGAGCCCCCTCCTCTACTCCCTATAGACTCATGGCTGTGTAGCCATGCACAGTTCCAGTCTGCTGACCAAATTTGCAGATGACGCGACATTGATAGGCCTTATTTCCAACAATGATGAGACAGCCGAAAGAGAAGAAGTCAATGCCCTGACACAGTGGTGCCAAGAAAACAACCTTCCCTCAATGTCGAGAAAATGAAGGAGATGATCGTGGATTACAGAATGAACAAAGACAGGCTAGCCCCTATTGACATCAGTGGGACTGTAGTTGAGAGGGTGAATAGTTCCATGTTCCTTGGTATGCACATCACCAAGGATCTCACCTGGACTGTATGTACCGGCTGTGTGGTGTAAAAAGCACAACAGTGCCTCTTTCACCTTAGATGACTGAAGAAGTTTGGCAGAAGTCCTCAAATCCCAAGAACTTTCTACAGGGGCAAAATTGAGAGCATCCTGACCGGCTGTGTCATCGCTGGTATAGGAACTGTACTACCTTCAATCACAGGGCACTACAGAGAGAGGTGCGGACGCCCATCGAGTCAGTGGATGTGAACTTCCCTCCATTCAGAACACTTACAGCAGCAGGTGTGTAATAAAGAGCCAGGCGGATCACCTGGGACTGCAGCCACCCCAACCACAAACTGTTTCAGCTGCTACTGTCGAGCAAACGGTACCAACAGGCTCTGGTCAGCTTCTTTCACCAGGCCACCAGATTTATCAATACACATTGATCTGACTGTACATTAGATTAGATTAGATAAGATTAGATTCACCTTTATTGTCATTGTGCCGAGTACAGATACAAAGCCAATGAAATGCATTTAGCATCTGACCAGAAATGCAAAGAATAGTGTTATTTACAAAATGACTGCGAATTTAAAAAGTGCTACATCACACAAATATAAAAGTACTGAGACAGTACAATATAGTGCAATACTGCTTAGCTCTGTGATGAGAGGTTCAGCAGGGTCACAGCCTCAGGGAAGAAGCTCTTCCTGTGCCTGCTGGTGCGGGAGCGGAGATTCCTGTAGCACCTACGGGATAGGAGGAGAGTAAAAAGTCCATGGTTAGGGTAAGATGCATCCTTGATAATGCTTTTCGTCCTGCCCAGGCAGCGTTTATGGTAGATGTTCTCAATGGTGGGCAATTGGGTGCCGATAATCTGCTGGGCAGTTTTCACCACACGCTGGAGTGCTTTGCGGTCTAATATGGGACAATTGCCATACCACACTGAAATGCAGTTGGTGAGTCTGCTCTCAATGGTACAGCGGTAAAAGTTTGTCAGTATACCTGGGACAGAGGTGAGCTTTCTTGATGCTCCGCAGGAAATAAAGGCGCTGTTGCACCTTTTTGATCAGGATGGAGGAGTTCAGGGAGCAGGTGAGATCCTCGGAAATGTGGACACCAAGGAATATGAAGCTTGATACACGCTCCACTACAGTTCTGTTGATGTAGATGGGGACATGAGTATGACTCCTGGCATGCCTGAATGAACCAAATTTGATTATAGAGCTTAAGGTGAAGGAACCCTCAGGAAACAGTGAACATAAAATGACAGAATTCACCTTGCAGTTTGAGAGGGAGAAGGTAAAGTATTACAATGGAGTAAAAGGAATTACAGAGGTATGAGAAGGGAGCTGGCCAAAGCTGATTGGAAGGGAATACTAGCAGATATGATGGCAAAACAGCAATGGCTGGAGTTTCTGGGAGCAATTCAAATGATCTCCTCTACATGTATACAAAATGATTATGTACACAATATTAGTGTTTAGGCAATAACCTCCCACATGTCCCTTCCTTGTTGCTTGTACATTGCGACAGAGACGCAACATAACCATTTTTACTTCCTAAGAAAATAAATAAACAAGCATCTTCTCAAATACTGAAGTCAGGCTAACTGACCTATAATTTCCTTTCTTCTGCCTGTGACATTTACAATTTTTCAGTACTTTGGAAACAGTCCGGAATCTAGTGATACTTGAAGATCATTACTAATGCCCCCACAATATCTTCAGATAACTCTTTCAGAAGCCTGGGGTTAAGTCCATCTGGGCCAGGAGACCTACCTACCTTCAGATCTTTCAGCTTTCCATCACTTTCTCCTATGCCCTCTTCTGACCCTTGATACACTTGAATTTCTGGCATACTGCCAGTGTCTTCCACAGTGAAGATTGACACAAAATACTTATTAAGTTTGTCCACCATTTCTTTGTTCCCCATCAGTACCACTCCAATATCATTTTCCTGCATTACAATATCTACTCACACCTCTCTTTTACTCTCTATATATGAAAAAACTTATGATATTCTCTTTTATATTACTGGCTAGCTTACCTTCATACTTCATACTTTTATTCCTTGTGGACCTTTAATTACATTCTGTTGGCTTTTAAAAGCTTCCCAATCATCCAACAGCCCACTATGTTTTACTATATTATATGCCCTCACTTTTGATTTTATACTGTTTTTGATTTCTCTTGTCAGCTGCAGTTGCCTCATCCTCCCTTTAGAATACTTCTTTGAGATATATCAATCCTGTGTCTTTTGAATTGCTCCCAGAAACTCCAACCATTGCTGTTCTTCCATCATATCTGCTAGTATCCCCTTCCAATCAGCTTTGGCCAGCTCCCTTCTCATGCAATTCCTCTGTAATTCCTTTTACTCCATTGTAATACTTTACCTTCTCCCTCTCAAACTGCAAGGTGAATTCTGTCATCTTATGTTCACTGTTTCCTGAGGGTTCCTTTACCTTAAGCTCTACAATCAAATTTGGTTCATAGTCATAGTCATAGTCATACTTTATTGATCCCGGGGGAAATTGGTTTTTGTTACAGTTGCTCCATAAATAATAAATAGTAATAGAACCATAAATAGTTAAATAGTAATATGTAAATTATGCCAGTAAATTATGAAATAAGTCCAGAATCAGCCTATTGGCTCAGGGTGTCTGACCCTCCAAGGGAGGAGTTGTAAAGTTTGATGGCCACAGGCAGGAATGACTTCCTATGACACTCTGTGCTGCATCTCGGTGGAATGAGTCTCTGGCTGAATGTACTCCTGTGCCCACCCAGTACATTATGTAGTGGATGGGAGACATTGACCAAGATGGCATGCAACTTGGACAGCATCCTCTTTTCAGACACCACCGTGAGAGAGTCCAGTTCCATCCCTACAACATCACTGGCCTTACGAATGAGTTTGTTGATTCTTTTGGTGTCTGCTACCCTCAGCCTGCTGCCCCAGCACACAACAGCAAACATGATAGCACTGGCCACCACAGACTCATAGGACATCCTCAGCATCGTCCAGCAGATGTTAAATGACTTCATTCTCCTCAGGAAATAGAGACGGCTCTGACCCTTCTTGTCGACAGCCTCAGTGTTCTTTGACCAGTCCAGTTCATTGTCAATTCGTATCCCCAGGTATTTGTAATCCTCCACCATGTCCACACTGACCCCCTGGATGGAAACAGGGGTCACTAGTACAGCTCTCCTCAGGTCTACCACCAGCTCCTTAGTCTTTTTCACATTAAGCTGCAGATAATTCTGCTCACACCATGTGACAAAGTTTCCTACCGTAACCCTGTACTCAGCCTCATCTCCCTTGCTGATGCATCCAACTATGGCAGAGTCATCCGAAAACTTCTGAAGATGACAAGACTCTGTGCAGTAGTTGAAATCCGAGGTGTAAATGGTGAAGAGAAAGGGAGGCAAGACATTACACAATACCCAATCCAGAATTAATTTTCCTTTGGTGTGCTCAATCAGAAGCCACTCTAAAAAGCCATCTTGTAGGCATTTTACAAGTTCTATCTCTTCAGATCCAGTACCAACCCGATTTCCCCAATCTATCTGCATATTGAAATTCCCCATAACTCTCATAACATTGCCCTTGTACATGTGTTTTCTATTTCCCATATAAACTTATATCCTGCATCCTGGCTACTGTTTGGTGACCTATATAAGTATGTAAGGGTCTTTTTACCCTGCAGTTCCTGTGGGCACGTGACCAACTGGTTAAGGCGTTGGACTAGTGACCTCGTGAGCTCGAGCCCCAGCTGAGGGAATGTGTTGTGTCCTTGAGCAAGGCACTTAATCACACATTGCTCTGCGACAACACTGGTGCCAAGCTGTATGGGTCCTAATGCCCTTCTCTTGAACAACATTGGTGTCATGGAGAGGGGAGACTTGCAGCATGGGCAACTGCTGGTCTTCCATACAACCTTGCCCAGGCCTGCGCCCTGGAGAATGAAGACTTTCCAGGTGCAGATCCATGGTCTCCTTAATTCTACCTACAAGGATTCTACATCTTCCAATCCTAGGTCATCTTTTCCAAGGATTTGATTTCATGTTTTTCCAACAGATCCACCTTACCCCCTCTTCCTACCTGCCTGTCCTTTTGATACAAGGTGTGTCCCTGGATGTTATGGTCCTCACTGTGATCTTTTTTCAGACACATCGTAGTGATACTCACAACGTCTCACCTGCTAATCTCTAACTGTGCTACAAGATCATGAACCTTATTCTGTATACTGTGCGTATTCAAATATAACTTAAGTCCTTTATTCATCACCCTTTTCAACTTTTGTCTCACGTTATACTTCACATCATCCCACTGACTGCAATTTTACCCTATCATCTGCCTGTCCTTCCTCACAGTCTCACTACACTCTACCTCTGTTTGTAAGCCAACTGCCCCATCCTCAGCCATTTCACTTCAGTTCACATCCCCCTGTGAAACTAGTTTAAACCCTCCCCAACAGCTCTAGCAAACCTGACCACAAGGATATCGTTTCCTCTGAGGTTCAGGTGTAAACAGTCTTTTCTGTACAGGTCATACCTTCCCCAGAAGAGATCCCAATGATCCAGATATCGGAAACACTGCCCAGCACAACTTCCTCAGCCACTCAATCATCTGTACTATCATGACATTGCTGCATGTGGTACTGAGAGTAATCCAGAGATTACTATCTTCCTGCTCTTCCACGTCTTCTCCTTTCCTACCTATGTCACTGGTGCCAATACGCCCCATGAACTCTGGCTGCTCATCTTGAAAATCTTCTGCAGATACCGTGTGGTGGTCTTCCCATTTTCTGCTTTTATCCCAGACTTCCAGCATCTGCAGTTTATTTTTAGTTTCATTAACCAGGGAATTGCTTGTGAATTAAGACTATAAGGCTATAAGAGAAGAATTAATCCATTTGGCCCATTGAGTCTGCTCTGCCATTCCATCATGACTGATTTATTTTCCCTCTCAACTCATTCTCCTGCCTTCTCTCTGTAACCTTTGATACCCTTACTAATTAAGAATTTATCAACCTCTTCTTTAAATATACCAAATGACATGGCCCTTCACAACAACCTGTGGCATTCAATTCCACAGATTCACCATCCTCTGGCTAAAGAAATTCTTCCTTCGCTCTGATCTAAAGGGTTCTCTACGCTGAGGCTGTTCCTTCTGGTCCTGGACTCCCCCACTATAGGAAACAACCTCTCCACATCCACTCTGTCTACGCCTTTCAAAATTTAGTAGGTTACAATGACATCCCTCTTCATTCTTCTAAACTCCAGTGAGAACAGGCCCAAATACTCCATGGACATTACCCCTGTCAATCTGAGGATCATTCTCATGAACGTCCCCTAGACTCTCTCCAATGCCAGTAAATCATTTCTTAGATAAGGGGCCCAAAATTGCTTACAATGCGCAGTGCAGTCTGACCAGTGCCTTATAAAGCCTCAGCATCACATCTTGGCTTCACATTCTAATCTGCTGGAAATGAATCCTAACAATACTTTCTCTATCCTTCCTCCCAGCTCAACCTGTAAGTTAACCTTTAGGGAATCCTGCACAAGAACTGCCAAGTACCTTTGCACCTCTGATTTCTGAATTTTCTCCCTGTTTAGAAAATTGTCTATGCCTTTATTCCTTCTCTTTGTTTTAGAGGGCATGATAAGTGGAGACGAAGTATTTGACCTGTGCTTGAAGGGAAGTGTTGTATTTCATTCTTTGATTTTTTTTTTCTCTGTCAATGGCTCTGGTCAAAATGTTGTCATTGTTGTTGAAAATAATCTAAGTTGAAAGGTCACTTGCTGCCTCTTTTGATTATTGTCCCTTATCACCTTGTACACCTCTATCAAGTCACCTCTTCTCCTTCGCTCCAGAGAGAAAAGCCCTGTCCTCATGAGACGTGCTCTCTAATCCAGTCATCAACCTGGTAAATCTCCTCTGCACCCTCTCTAAAGCTTCCACATCCTTCCTACAATGAAGCATCTAGAACTGAAGCCCATTGCTGCTACAAAATAAACACATGATGCAGTCATCGGAAGTTTATATTTCCACTGTTTCAGCTGAGTGGTTAAATCTTCGTCTTTAAATAGGTTAACACCTCAGCCGAATGAGTCAGAAGAGGAATTTCTAAATCAACACTATAAGCCTGGTAATCTGTGTGTCATTATACATCTTTGTGTATTCCAGAGACAGTTGTGAGTCAGACACAACAGAGGTCGACACAAAGTGAAACTTCTCGATGTTGCAGTTTCAGAAGCAATTTCAGAAATAACACTGTATTATAGAGTGTCTTAACATACTGGGCCCTGCCTAATCTTGTCATATATTATGACATAATATCTGCTTCTCATCATACGGGAGAACTATAAGGTGTCTCCTTCATTACTGAAAAGGGTTGGCAGAGGATGCACTTCTTACAGCAGTTGGTAAAATTCCATCTTTTCCGGAGAATTCTGGTGCAATCATAGAGAGCATCCTCACATCAGCCATTACTGTCTGGTTTGGTGTATCACATATATAAAATAAATGCAGTGAACTGCCAGGTCAGCAGAAAAGGTCATCAGCTGCAGTCTACCATCACTGCAGGACTTGGATGTATCCAGGACAAAGGTGTGGGAAGGAAAAGTCATTGCAGACACTACCCACCATGCAAACTGCTTCCCCCAGACAGTTAATCTAATCAACCATTCGAGCTATCCTCCATCCCTTCTATCTATTGCCCCATTACTCCCCCTGTGAACACTTTAAACCACTCTTTATAATGCTGTTTACATTGTAATGACATGCTGGTATTTAAGTATGCGTGCACTTTTATTCCATATCCTTACTTTAAACTCAAAATTTATTTTTACATAATTTTTAATTCTTTATAATTGTTGAATGTTGTAGTTTTTTGTTGCATGTTGCACCCTGACCAACACACAGAGCAAACCCCTAATCCATGGAAATGTATATGGTTGATGCTTGTAATCCTTTATCCGGTTCCCAGGAATGGCCATTTCCTGTGCTGCAAGGCTCTGGACAGACTCTGACTTTAACTGTTCGATGTTCAATCCTCTCACTCCTTCTCCTGCTCCAACCTTGCTGTTTGTGTCCTATGGCACGGCTCTACAAGGCCCAGTGTAAACTCCAGAAACAAAATCTCGCCCTTGGCCTGGGCAATTTCTAACAGCCAGGAATGACATACTGTACCTAGTGTAGTAAATGGCCGTTGTTTGTTCTTCGTGCCAGATGTTGGAGTCCTGGGATATCCAGAGTCTCCCAGGGAACTACATCTGCGTGAAGTGCATCCAGCTGCAGCTTCTTGAAGACCGTGTTAGGGATCTGGTCAGCAGCTGGAACTGATCTTTGGCTTGTACCAAAGAGCGAGCAGGTAATCAATCAACCTGCAGGGGTCTAGTGGATGGATGACTGTCAGGAGAAATGGAAATGTGAATAGGCAGTTAGTGCAGAGCATCCCTGTGGCCATTCCCTTCAATAATGAGGATACCGTTTTGGATATTGTTCTTGGGAATGACCTCCAAGGGTAATGCCACAGAGACCGGGTTACAGAGTCTGAGTTGGGGGTCCGAGGTGAAGAAGGGAAAGAGGGAGAGGAGGGGAGCCGTAGTGATAGGGTACTCAATTGTCAAGGGAATAGACAGGAGGTTCTGTGGAGGTGAACAGTACACCAGAATGGTATGTTGACTCCCAGGGTTAGGGACATCCCAGATTACGTCCACTACATTTAGGAGGGAGAGGGAAAGCAGCCAGATGTCTTGGTAGCTGTGGTACCAATGACACAGCAAAGAGATGCTGAAAAGAGAATTTAGAGAGCTGGGCAGAAAGCTGAGAAGCAGGATCTCCAGGGTAGTAATTTCCGAATTGCTACCTGTGCCACGCACCGCTGAGGGTAGAAACAGGATGATTTGGCAAATTAGTGCATAACTAAGAAGATGCTGGTCCAGGGGGCAGGGCTTCAAGTTCTTTGATCAGTGGGATCTCTTCTGGGAGAGATATAACTTGTACAAAAGTGATGGGTTACTCCTGAACCTGAGGGGGACTGTTATTCTTGTGGGCATGTTTGTTAGAGCTGTTGGGGAGGGTTGAAAATAATTTGGCAGGGGGTTGGGAACCGGAGTGAAGGGACTCAGGATAGGACGGATGGTTTAAAAAAAAGCAAAGATAGCATGCAGTCAGACTGTCAGGAAGGGCAGACGGATGATAGGACATAATTGCAGCCAGCAGGGTGATTACTAGTGCACTAGGGATGCAGAAACAAAAAGGGTAGCAAATACAGAACTCAAAGTGTTATATCTCAATGCATGGAGTATGAGAAACAAACATAGAAAACCTACAGCACAGTACAGGCCCTTCAGCCCACAACGCTGTGCTGAACATGTCCTTACTTTAGAAATTACCAAGGTTTACCCATAGCCCTCTAATTTTCTAATTAAGGTGGATGATCTTGTTGCACTATTACAGATTGTCAGGTATGATGTTGTGGCCATCACTGAATCGTGGCTGAAGGATGGTTGTAGTTGGGAGCTGAATGTCCAAGGTTACATGTTGAAGGTAGGCACAGGACGTGGCGTGGCACTGCTGGTAAAGAATGGCATCAAATCATCAGAATGATATTTCAAGATTAGAAGATGTTGAAACCTTGTGGGTTGAATTAAGAAACTACAAGGGTAACAGGCCTCCTAACAGTAGCTGGGATGTGGACCACAGATTACAACAGGAAATAGAAAAGGAGAGTCAAAAGGGCAATTACGATAGTCATAGGAGATTTCAACATGCGGGTCAATGGGGAAAATCAGGTTGGTAATGGATCTCAAGAAAGTGAGCTTGTTGAATGGCTATGAAATGGCTTTTTAGAGCAGTTTGTCATTGAGCCAACTAGGGGATCTGCTATACTGGCTTAGGAATTTTGTGATGAACCAGAGATGATTAGGGAGGTTAAGATAAAAGCATCCTAAGGAGGCAGCGATCACAATATGAGTTCAACTTGAAATTTAATAGGGAGAAAGTAAAGTCTGATGTAGCAGTATTTCAGTGGAGTAAAGGAATGAGAAAATAAGTGGTATGAGAGAGGAGCTGGCCAAGGTAAATTGTAAGAAGACGCTGGTAGGGATGACAGTAGAGCAGCAATGGCGTGGATTTCTGGCTGGGAAAAATGTGGAAGGTACAGGATAGATGTATTCCAAAACTGAAGAAATACTCAAATGGAAAAATAGTACAACCGTGGATTACAAGGGAAGTCAAAACTAATGTAAAAGCAAAAGAGAGGGCTTACAACAAAGCAAAAATTAATAGGAAGACAAAGGACTGGGAGTCTTTTAAAAACGAGAGCAACTCAAAGAATCAATCCGAGGAAAAATTGAAAAATGAAAGCAAGGTAGCAAACAATTTCAAAGAGGACAGTGAAAGAATTTTCAAGTATGTAAAAAATAAAAGAGAGATGAGGGTGGATATAGGACCGCTAGAAGATGAGGCTGTAGAAATAATAACGGGGGGCAAGGAGATGGCAGATAAACTAAATGAGTATTTTGCATCAGTCTTCACTGTGGAAGACACAAGCAGCGTGCAGATGTTGAAGGGTCTGAGGGAAGTGAGGAGAGTGCAGTTTATTACAAGGGAGAAGGTGCTCAAAAAGCTGAAAGACCTAAGGGTACATAAGTCACCCAGACCAGATGAACTGCACCCTAGGGTTCTGAAAGAGGTAGCAGTAGACATTGTGGAGGCATTAGTAATCATCTTTCAAAAATCATTGGACCTGGACACAGTGCCAGGGGACTTTAAAACTGCAAATGTCACACAACTCTTTAATACAGGAGGAAGGCAGCAGAAAGGAAATTATAGGTCAATTAGCTTGACTTCAGTGGATGGGAAGATGTTGGAGTCAATTGTTAAGGATGAGGTTAGGAGTACTTAGTGATACAGGTCAAGATAGGATGAAATCAGCATGGTTTCCTTGAGGGAAAATCTTGCCTGATGGACCTGTTGGAATTCTTTGAGGAGATTATAAGTAGGATAAATAAAGGGGATGCACTGGAAGTTGTATATTTGGACTTTCAGAAGGCCTTTGACAAGGTGCCACACATGAAGCTGCTTACCAAGTTAAGAGCCCATGATATTACAGGAAAGTTCCTGGCATGTACGGCAGAAATGTTCAGGGGTGGTACATGGTGTTCTGCATAGGTACGTACCAATGAGACAGGGTAAGGATGGTAGGGTACAGGAACTGTGGTGTACAAAGGCTCTAGAAAATCTAGTCAAGAAGAAAAGAAAAGCTTACAAAAGATTAAAAAAAACTAGCTAATGATAGAGATATAGAAAATTATAAGGCTGGCAGCAAGGTGCTTAAGAATGAAATTAGGAGAGCCGGAAGGGGCCATGAGAAGGCCTTGGCGAGTAGGATTAAGGAAAACCTTGGCGATTGTAGGGATGACTTACAGCGGATTGAAAAGCTTCAGCATATAGACATTTAAGAAAGGAAATGTGCTGGAGCTTTTATAAAGCATCCAGTTGGACAAGTCACCAGGACCGGAAGAGATATACTCCAGGCTACTATGGGAGGTGAGGGAGGAGATTGCTGAACATCTGACAATGATCTTTGCATCATCAATGAAGACAGGAGAAGTTCTGGAGGATTGAAGGGTTGTAGATGCTGTTCCCTTATTCAAGAAAGGGAGTAGAGATAGCCCAGGAAATTATAGACCAGTGAGTCTTACTTCAGTGGTTGGTAAGTTGATGGGGAAGATCCTGAGAGGCAGGATTTATGAACATTTGGAGAGGCATAATATGATTAGGAATAGTCAGCATGGCTTTGTCAAAGGCAAGTTGTGCCTTACGAGCCTAATTGAATTTTTTGTGGATGTGACTAAACACATTGATGAAGGTAGAGTGGTAGATGTAGTGTATATGGACTTCAGCAAGGCATTTGATAAGGTACCCCATGCAAGGCTTATTGAGAAAGCTAGGAAGATTGGGATCCAAGGGGACCTTGCTTTGTGGATCTAGAACTGGCTTGCCCACAGAAGGCAAAGAGTGGTTGTAGATGGGTCATATTCTGCATGGAAGTCGGTGACCAGTGATGTGCCTCAGGGATCTGTTCTGGGACCCTTACTCTTTGTGATTTTTATAAATGATCTGGTTGAGAAAGTGGAGGGATGGGTTAGTAAATTTGCTGATGACACAAAGATTGGGGGTGTTGTGGATAGTGTGGAGGGCTGTCAGAGGTTACAGCGGGACATTGATAGGCTGCAAAACTGGGCTGAGAAGTGGCAGATGGAGTTCAACCCAGATAAGTGTGGTTCATTTTGGTAGGTCAAATATGATGACAGAATATACAAACGGGTTTGTAGTATTAATGTTAAGACTTATAGCAGTGTGGAGGATCAGAGGGATCTTGGGGTTCGAGTCCACAGGTCATTCAAAGCTGCTGCGCAGGTTGACTCTGTGGTTGAGAAGGCATACGGTGCATTGGCCTTCATCAATCATGAGATTGAGTTCAAGAGTTGAGAGGTAATGTTACAGCTATCCAGGACCTTAGTCAGACCACACTTGGAGTACTGTGCTCAGTTCTGGTCACCTCACTACAGGAAGGATATGGAAACCATAGAGAGGGTGCAGAGGAGATTTACAAGGATGGGGAGCATGCCTTATGAGAATAGGTTGAGTGAACTCAGCCTTTTCTCCTTGGAGTGACATAGGATGAGAGGTGTCCTGATAGCGGTGTATAAGATGATGAGAGGAATTGATCATGTGGATAGTCAGAGGCTTTTTCCCAGGGCTGAAATGGCTAACATGAGAGGGCACAGTTTTAAGGTGCTTGGAAGTATGTACAGAGGGGATGTCAGGGGTAAGTTTTTTACGCAGAGAGTGGTGAGTGCGTGGAATGGGCTGCCGACGACGGTGCTGTGGGCGGATACAATAGGGTCTTTTAAGAGACTCTTGGATAAGTACATTGACCTTAGAAAAATAGAGGGATATGGGTCACCCTAGATAAATTCTAAAGTAAGTGCATGTTCAGCACAGCATTCTGGGCTGAAGGGCCTGTATTGTGCTGTAGGTTTTCTATGTTTCTCTGTTTCTATGCATGGTTAAAGCATTGGCTGATTGGTAGGAGGCAGGAAGTGGGAATAAAGGTATCCTTTTCAGGTTTACTGCCTGTGACTACTGGTGTTCCCCAGGGGTCGGTGTTCGGACCCCTTCTTTTATGCTAAATATAAATGATTTAGATGCCAGGTTTGCAGATGATACAAAGATTGGTGGAGCGGCAGGTCGTGTTGAGGAAACAGGTAGTATGCAGAAGGACTTAGACAGATTAGGAGACTGAGCAAAAAAGTGGCAAATGAAATATAATGTTGGAAAGTGCATGGTCATGCACTTTAGTAGTAGAAATAAATGTGCAGACTATTTTATAAACAGGGAGGAAATCCAAAAGGGTGCAAAGGGACTTCGGAGTCCTTGTGCAGAACACTCTAAAGGTTAACTTGTAGGTAGAGTTGGTGGTTGCCATGTTATTTCAGTAACTCCAGAAAACAGAATGGAGATGTGATGCTGAGGCTTTCTAAGGCACTGGTGAGGCCTCACCTTGAGTATTGTGAACAGTTTTGGTCTCCTCATCTAAGAAAAGATGTGCTGCCATTTTAGAGGGTTCAGAGAAGGTTCACAAGGGTGATTCCGGGAATAAAAGGGTTATCATATGAGAAACATTTGATAGCTCTGGGCTATCACTGGAATTTAGAATGATGTGGGGGAGATCTCATTGAAAACTTGCTAATATTTAATGGCCTAGTGGAAAGGTTGCTTCCCATGGTGGGGGAGTTCAGGACAAGGGAGCACAGCCAAGGATAGAGGGGTGTCCATTTAAAACAACATCTCATCCTTTGCCGAGGCACTTTCCAACAGCCAGGAGCAACATTTCACCCTTTCCCTGGGGACACTCTTAACACCCAGGTACAATTTGCCTGGTCACTTTCTGACAGCCAGAATCAACATCTTGTCCTTTGCCTGGGCACTTTCTAACAGTGAGGAACAACATCTCACCCTTTGCCTGGGCACTTTCTAACAGTGAGGAACAAAATCTCACCCTTTGCCTGGGCACTTTCTAACAGTGAGGAACAAAATCTCACCCTTTGCCTGGGCACTTTTTAACAGTGAGGAACAACATCTCACCCTTTGCCTGGGCACTTTTTAACCACCAGAAACAACATCTCGCCCTTTGCTTGGTCACTTTCTGACTGCCACACATATTGAACTTCGAGATGAATGGTCCCAGGTTCAAATCAGGCTGGCTATTTGCATGCTTCCTATCCTTGCTGGGTTGTGCATCAAGCAAGCAACTTGGCCTCATAAAAAAACAGACAAAATGCTACGGATATGGCAAAAATGATGCCAGATTGAATTGACTTGACTTTATTTTTTACATCTTTAATATACAAGAGGAATAAAAGTCTTTACATCTCTGTCTAAATGTGCAATGTGCAGTTTATAGTAACTTATAATAAATAGTATGTACAACAGAACGGTCAATATAACATAGAAATACAATTGTATCAGCATGAATTAATTAGTCTGATGGCCTGGTGGAAGAAGCTGTCCTGGAGCCTGTTGGTCCTGGCTTTTACGCTGCGGTACTGTTTCCCAGACGGTAGCAGCAGGAACAGTGCTATGGAAGTGGCAAAAATGCTGCCCGGTGCAGGTGCAAAAAGGAACAATAAAGTATATAATTATAGCAGGAACTTTGGCGTTGACTACAGTCGCCAAACACCTGTCCAATGTATCCATGGTGACTGGAAGTCTAAGTCACTGGTAAAACTCACTATTAGACCATAAGACAAAGGAGCAGAAGTCGGCCATTTGGCCCATTGAGTCTGCTCCACCATTTTATCATGAGCTGATCCGTTCTCCCATTTAGTCCCACTCCCCTGCCTTCTCACCATAACCTTTGATGCCCTGGCTACTCAGATACCTATCAATCTCTGCCTTAAATATACCCAATGACTTGACCTCTGCTGCTGCCTGTGGCAACGAATTCCACAGATTCACCACCCTCTGGCTAAAAAAATTTCTTCACATTTCTGTTCTGAATGGGCACCCTTCAATCCTTAAGTCATGCCCTCTCGTACTAGACTCCCCCATCATGGGAAACAACTTTGCCACATCCACTCTGTCCACGCCTTTCAACATTCGAAATGTTTCTATGAGGTCCCTCCTCATTCTTCTAAACTCCAAGGAATATAGTCCAAGAGCGGACAAACGTTCCTCATATGTTAACCCTCTCATTCCCGGAATCATTCTAGTGAATCTTCTCTGTACCCTGTCCGATGTCAGCACATCCTTTCTTAAATAAGGAGCCCAAAACTGCCCACAGTACTCCAAGTGAAGTCTCACCAGTGCCTTATAGAGCCTCAACACCACATCCCTGCTCCTATACTCTATTCCTCTAGAAATGAATGCCAACATTGCATTCGCCTTCATCACCACTGACTCAACTGGAAGGTAAGCTTAAGGGTATCCTGCACGAGGACTTCCAAGTCCCATTGCATCTCAGAACTTTGAATTCTCTCCCCATTTAAATAATAGTCTGCCCGTTTATTCCTTCTACCAAAGTGCATAACCATACATTTTCCAACTTTATATTTCATTTGCCATTTCTCTGCCCATTCTTCCAATCTATCCAAGTCTCTCTGCAGACTCTCCGTTTCCTCAGCACTACCGGCCCCTCCATCTATCTTCGTATCGTCAGCAAACTTAGCCACAAAGCCATCTATTCCATAATCCAAATCGTTGATGTACAACGTAAAAAGAAGCGGCCCCAACACTGCTCCCTGTGGAACACCACTGGTAACTGGCAGCCAACCAGAATAGGATCCCTTTATTCCCACTCTCTGTTTCCTGCCAATCAGTCAACGCTCTATCCACGTATGTAACTTTCCCGTAATTCCATGGGCTCTTATCTTGTTTAGCAGCCTCATGTGTGGCACCTTGTCAAAGACCTTCTGAAAATCCAAATACACAACATCCACTGCATCTCCCTTGTCTAGCCTACTTGTAATTTCCTCAAAAAATTGCAATAGGTTCGTCAGGCAGGATTTTCCTTTAACGAAACGGTGCTGAGTATTGAGCTGGATAACCACAAGTATTTGATGAAAGTGGGGGTGCTGAAGAAACTACCAGTTGACATCATTCTGGGGAGAGATTCGTCTGCGTTACATGACTTACTGGCTCCAAAACGTTGTCATAGCCGGGGTGGTAGTGGGGATGAGCTCCCTCTACCTATAAAGTGCTCCCAGTGGTGTGCATCTCAAATTATCCCCTGATAACCAAGTCCGTCTCCTGGCTTTCACGTGGCGGAACTGTTTACACTGACAGGAGAAGGGGTGAAGGTGGGTCATGGTGCCTTAAAACCAGTTGCTTCGGGCAGATGGGGGTCGTTAGCCTGGGAAGGCAGCACACCTAGAAGAAGGAAAACTCTGATTTGAAACCTCCGCTGCCTTGCGGCTATATCCACTCATGGGAAAGGCTTCGGGAGTAAACCCCGAGGAAGAAATCTGGAGTCCCTAGGACAGTCTGGTGTTGATTCAGTGTCATTCAAGCAACTCCTGAAGTTTGGCCATCACCAAAACGTTATGCCTGGCATCCCTTTTGACATCAGCATCTGGACTGAGAAGGAGATCATGACGCTTGGGCAGCTTATGGTCTTCATGCACCTCCTGCCCAGACTTGTTGACGTTAGTCTCCACAACCAACTCAAGAGCTGGGGCAATGGACGAGTGGCGATGGTGTCGCGAGCCTCTGGTCACGGACATGCGCTCAGGCGGTCAAGGCAGGATGATCGCTCTTTCTCATGAGGCAAGGGCTGTATTCGACAGCCACCTTGGCGACGGAGCAGCGCTCTTCAGGGACCACACTGCTCCCCCTCGCGGGAAAGGGTCTGGAAACGTGACCCAAAGAAAGCTTGGCTCACCCTATCCTGTCAGCACAATGCAGCCGACTGGACATCTATTATGCAGACGAACCACCTCAAAAACCAGAGAAGAAAGAAGAACCAGCAGAAATCTGAGCAAACTCCGTGTTGGAGCCTGTAGCATCAGGACACTCGTGGACAACAAGACCAGTTACAGACCAGAGAGGCGAGCTGCTCTTGTAGGACACGTGCTTCAGAAGTACAACGTCAACATTGCAGCGCTCAGTGAGGCACGCCTGGCCAAGACGGGTGAAATCACAGAAGCAGGGACTGGCTACATGTTTTTCTGGAGTGGCAAGGGAAAGGATGAGGCTAGAGAAGCTGGAGTTGGCTCTGCCATCCAGACCACAATCGTCAGGAACCTGGAGTCCCTCCCCAGAGGCATCAACGATCGCCTCACGGTAATGAGGCTGCCTCTGAAAGCCAAGACCCATCTGACTGATCAGTGCCTTGGCACCCACCATGACCTCCACCTCTGAACAGAAGGAACTGTTCTACCAGGAACTTGGCCAGTTACTACGCTCTGTCCCCCAAAGACAACAAGATCCTGCTACTTAGTGACTTTAATGCCCAAGTAGGCAGTGACCTTCAGTCTCGGCTGGAAGTCATTGGCAAGCATGGCCTTGGAAAGGAGCCACTACTTACTTCTGTGCAGAAGATGGGCTGACAATCACCAACACCCTCTTTCAGCTTCCAAGCATCCACAAGGCAACCTGGATACACCCACGCTCCAGGAACTGGCACCTGATTGATTATGTGATCACAAGGTGCCAGGACATCAGGGATATGATCATCACCAGAGCGATGAGGGGTGCCGACTGCTGGACTGACCACATCCACTGAGAAGCAAGCTGTCATTTCAGCTCGCCAGGACGCACCGGCGCCAGCAGGCTGACACCAAGCAGAAGCTGAACATTCGACGGCTCGCTGACCCCAGCATTGAAGGGGAGCTGATCAGCAAACTGGAGGAACAACCTGAGCAACTGCCTGACCCAGAACCAGCATGGGCTGTCCTCAGAGACACCCTGTACAACACTGCTAGTGCCGTTCTCTGGCACCCCAAGAGGAAGCATCAGGATTGGTTTGATGAAAACAACTCTGATATTGTCACCCTTCCCAAGCAGAAGTAGGAAGTCTTTGCAAGCTGGCTCAGTGACAAATAGTCAAGCTCCAAACATGACCGCCTGAAGCACCTCGCTAGTAAGGTCAAGGCTGAGCTGCGGAAGATGAAAGATCAGCGGTGGGAGGCCAAAGCGGCAGAGCTTCAGTACTACACTGACCGGAACAAAACAAAGAAGTTTTCTATGGTCTAAAGGCAGTGTATGGACCTCCCTCCAACATCATGATACCAGTTCGCTCCTTGGATGGAGTGCTCCTCACTGACAAAGGCGACATTGTCCAATGCTGAGCAGACCATTTCAACCAGCTGCTGAACAAGCCATCCCAGACAGAGGACCAGGCCATAGAAGATATGCCCCAGCGCCCAGTCTTGGAGGCCCTTGATGATCCCCCCACATTGGTCGAAGCTAGGAGGGCAATCAAGCAGCTGCAGCCCGGTAAGGCCTCTGGCCTGGATGGAATCCTACCAAAAGTCTTCAAGAAGGGTGACAAAATCCTTCTTCTGAGGCTGACAGAGCTCATGCAGCAGTTCTGGGAGAAGCCTGTGTACCACAGGACTTTAGGGTTGCAGACATCATCCTGAACAAGAACAAGGGGGACAGACCATCCTGGGACAACCACAGAGGCATAACTCTCCTGCGCACAGCTGGAAAGATCATGGCCCGTTTCATACTGAACAGGATGACGTTGTCCCAGCGTGCTAATGTGGTTTCAGATCTAACAGAGGGACAGTGGACATGATCTTTGCTGTCAGACAGATCCAGGAGGAGTGCCAGGAACAGAACCAGAATCTCTACATCCTCTTTGTGGATCTGACGAAGGCATTTGATACCATCAGTCGCACAGGCCTTTAGCACATCCTTACCGAGTTAGGCTGCCCCCCAAGGTTGGTCAGCATTGTCAGGTCATTCCACAATGGCATGATGGCCAGGGTCATCGAAAACGGCTACACCTCTGACCCCTTCCTAGTAACTAATGGTGTCCAGCAGGGCCGTGTTCTCGTGCCTACTCTGTTCAGCCTGCTGTTGCCACGATGCTGTTCTCTGCTCTCTCACAGACTGTGGGGATAACAATTCGCTACAAGGCTGATGGGTGCCTCTTTGATTTGCGACGCCTCAAGGCATAGACCAAAGTGCTGGAAGCAATAGTGCAACACCCCTTTGCAGATGACTGCGCTCTTGCAGCGCATGGTGAAAGGGACCTGCGGGGAACTCACTCTCTGCCTCGCTGTGGCACCAACAATATTCAGCCTAACCATCAGTCCACAGAAGACCGAAGTTCTACTTCAGTCCGCACCCCAGACCAACCCTACAGAACCACATATTGAGAGTGGAAGCACGCAATTCAACAATGTTGATGCCTTCACTTACCTTGGAAGGTGTCTCATCTCCTCCTGCAGTCAAGATCAAGAGGCCTCAAACAAGCTTGCAAAAGCTGGGGAATCCTTTGGCAGTCTATGGACACGTGTGTGGGGAAAACATGGCATCCAGCTGAAGACCAATATGGCAGTCTACAAGCAATCGTCCTGACTTCTCTGCCATATGGCTGTGAAACATGGACCCCATACCACAGGCACATCCAAGATGCTTGACCAGTTCCACCTGCGTTCATGGACATCTCGTGGCAAGATAGAGTCTCTACCACAGCAGTGCTATGAAGAGCTGAGAGCTCTGGCACAGACACACTAATCATGAAGGCTCAACTTCAATGTGTTTGACATGTGGTCCGGATGGAAGACAACTGCCTCCCAGAGATGGTATTCTTTTCCGAGCTGGCACATGGCACCGGAAAGCAGGGGGGCCCCACAAAATGCTATAAAGACTACATGAAAGTGTCCTTGAAGGCATGCGACATCCCTGTGACTGGTTGGGAGGCCTTGGCCAAAGACTATAAGATTTAGGAGCAGAAGTAGGCCATGCAGCCTGTTGAGTCCGTTCCACCATTCTGACATGGGCTGATCCAATTCTTCCAGTCACCCCCACTCCCCTGCCTTCTCTCCATACCCTTTGATGCCCTGGCTAATCAAGAACCTATCTATCTCTGCCTTAAATGCACCCAGTGATTTGGCCTCCACAGCCGCTCATGGCAACAAATTCCACAGATTTACCACCTTCTGACTAAAGTAATTTCTCTGCATCTCAGTTCTAAAAGGAGGTCCTTCAATCCTGAAGTCATCCCCTCTTGTCTTAAAATCACCTACCATGGGAAATAACTTTGCCATATCTAATCTGTTTAGGCCTTTTAAAATTTGGAATGTTTCTATGAGATACCCGCTCATCCTCCTGAACTCCAGGGAATACAGCCCAAGAGCTGCCAAACATTCCTCATACAATAACCATTTCATTCCTGGAATCATTTTCTTGAATTTTCTGTGAGCCCTCTCCAATGTCAATATATCCTTTCTAAAATAAGGAGCCCAAAACCGCAAACAATACTCCAAGTGTGGTCTCACGAGTGCCTTATAGAGCCTCAACATCACATCCCTGCTCTTATACTCTAACCTCTAGAAATGAATGCCAACGTTACATTCGCCTTCTTCACAACCAACTCAACTTGGAGGTTAACCTTTAGGGTATCTGGCACAAGGACTCCCAAGTCCCTTTGCATCTCTGCATTTTGAATTCTCTCCCCATCTAAATAATAGTCTGCCCATTTATTTCTTCCACCAAAGTGCATGACCATACATTTTCCAACGTTGTATTTCATTTGCCACTTCTTTGCCCATTTCCCTAAACTATCTAAGCCTTTCTGTTTCCTCAACACTACCCGCTCCTCCACCTATCTTTGTAGCATCGGCAAATTTAGCCGCAAATCAATTAATACCGTAATCTAAATCATTGACATACATTGTAAAAAGCAGTGGTCCCAACACCGACTCCTGTGGAACTCCACTGGTAACCAGCAGCCAGCCAGAATAGGACCCCTTTATTCCCCTTCTTTGTTTTCTGTCGACCAGCCAATGCTCTACCCATGCTAGTAACTTCTCTGTAATTCTATGGGCTCTTATCTTAGCAGCCTCATGCGTGGCACCTTGTCAAAAGCCTTCTGAAAATCCAAGTACACCACGTCTACTGTATCTCCATTGTCTACCCTGCTTGCAATTTCCTTAAAAAATTGCAGTAGGTTTGTCAGGCAGGATTTTTCTTTCAGGAAACCATGCTGGCTTTGGCCTATCTTGTCATGTGCCTCCAGGTACTCCATGATCTCATCCCTAACAATGGATTCCAACAACTTCCCAACCACCGATGTCAGGCTAACAGGTCTATAGTTTCCTTTCTGCTGCCTCCCACCCTTCTTAAACAGTGGAGTAACAAAGGCTGCAACGCCTGGCACCAGGCAGTCTACAAAGGCACCAGTACATTCAAAGAGTAGCGGCTGAAGGACCTTGATCAAAAGTGCCAGGACCACAGGGAGAGACCACCCGACCCGACCCTTCAATAGCTGCAACGTGCCCAAACTGCGGGCACATCTGAGCTTCCCAGTTCAGGCTTCACTCTCATCAAAGGCGTCACTGACGTTATCGTCATTCCCGACGGACTTCCAACAGACTGAAGAAGGGAAATAGTCAATCAGATCCATCAGTTAATCCAGGAGTAGATAGTGTTCTTTCTTATTCCTTATGATCTTATAGGTGTATGGGGTTCAGTGGGATCCGTAATCAGCCATGATGGATGGTGGAGCAGGCTCGATGGGCTGAATGGCCTAATACCCAGGAACAACATCTGGCCCTTTGCCTGGTCAATATCTAGCAGTCAGGAAAAACATCTCACTTTCTGACAACCAGGAACAACATCTTACCATTTGCCAGATCACTTTCGGACTGCCAGGCACAACATCTTGCCCTTTGCCTGTGCTCATTCTAACAGCCAGGAACAACATCTTGTCCTTTGCCTGGGCACTTTCTGCCTGTGAGGACCAACATCTCGCCCTTTGCCTGGTCCCTTTTTAACAGCCAGGAGCAACACCTAACCATTTGCCTGGTCATTTTCTAACCACCAGGAAAAACATCCCACCCTTGCCTGGTCAATTTCTAACTGTGAGGAACAATACCTCGCCCTGGTTGGCCCTGGTTACTCTGGTTGGCGATCAGTGGCGAGCAGTGTGCCATAGGAGTCAGTGCTTGGCCCACAACTGTTCACGATACAGTATACATTAACGATCTGGAAGAGGGGTCCGAGTATAGTCTATCTAAGTTTGCTGATGACACTAAATTGAGTGGAAAAACAAATCGTGTAGAAGATACAGAGAGTCTGCAGAGAGATATAGATAGGCTAAGTGAGTGGGCAAGGGTTGGCAGATGAAGTACGTTTGTAAATGCAAAGTCATCCACTTTGGAAGGAAAACTGAAAGAGCAGATTATTATTTGAATGGTAAAAAATTGCAGCACGCTGCTGTGCAGAGGGACTTGGGAGTACGTGTGCATGAAACATAAAAGATTTGTTTGCAGGTGCAGCAGGCTATCAAGAAGGCAAATGGAATGTTGGCCTTCATTGCTAGAGGGACTGAATCTAAGAGCAGGGAGGTTATGCTGCAACTGTACAGGGTACTGGTGAGGCCGCATCTGGAGTACTGTGTGCAGTTCTGGTCTCCATACTTAAAGATTTGGAGGCGGTGCAGAGGAGATTCACCAAGTTGATTCCAGAGATGAGGGGTTAGACTACAAGGAGAGATTGAGTCACCTGGGACTGTACTCACTGGAATTCAGAAGATTTGAGAGGAGATCTTATAGAAGGGATAGATAAGATAGAGGCAGGAAAGTTGTTTTCACTGGTAGTTGAGACTAGAAGTAGGGGATATAGCCTCAAGATTCAGGGGAGTAGATTTAGGATGGAGATGAGGAGGAACTGCTTTTTCCAGAGAGTAGTCAAGCTGTGAAACTCTACCCAATGTAGCAGTGGAGGCTACCTCAGTAAATATATTTACTTTATACTTTATTGTCGCCAAGCAATTGGTAGTAGAACGTACAATCATCACAGCGATATTTGATTCTGTGCTTCACACTCGCTGGATTACAAATATTAAATATTAAAGATATTAAAAATAGTTAAAATCAGTAAATATTAAAAATTTAAATTATAAATCATAAATAGAAAATAGAAAAATGGGAAGTAAGGTAGTGCAAAAAAACCGAGAGGCAGGTCCGGATATTTGGAGGGTACGGCCCAGATCCGGGTCAGGATCCGTCCAGCAGTCTTATCACAGTTGGAAAGAAGCTGTTCCCAAATCTGGCCGTACAAGTCTTCAAGCTCCTGAGCCTTCTCCCAGAGGGAAGAGGGACGAAAAGTGTGTTGGCTGGGTGGGTTGTGTCCTTCATTATCCTGGCAGCACTGCTCCGACAGCGTGCGGTGTAAAGTGAGTCCAAGGACGGAAGATTGGTTTGTGTGATGTGCTGCGCCGTGCTCACGATCTTCTGCAGCTTCTTTTGGTCTTGGACAGGACAACTTCCATACCAGGTTGTGATGCACCCTAGAAGAACGCTTTCTACGGTGCATCTATAAAAATTAGTGAGGGTTTTAGGGGACAGGCCAAATTTCTTTAGTTTTTTCGGGAAGTAAAGGTGCTGGTGGGCCTTCTTGGCAGTGGACTCTGCTTGGTTGGACCAAGTCAGGTCATTTGTGATATTGACCCCCAGGAACTTAAAGCTTTTGACCTGTTCCATTTGCGCACCACCGATGTAAATTGAGTCGTGCGGTCCGCTACTCCTTCTGAAGTCAACAACCAATTCCTTCGTCTTGCTGACGTTGAGGGATAGGTTATTGTCTTCGCACCATGCCACCAGGTTCTTAATCTCCTCTCTGTACTCAAACTCATCATTACCCGAGATACGGCCTACAATTGTTGTGTCATCAGCAAACTTATATATTGAGTATGATGGAAACTTGGCTGCACAATCATGGGTGTACAGTGAGTACAGCAGGGGGCTGAGTACACAGCCTTGTGGGGCACCGGTGCTCAGAGTGATTGTAGAGGAGAGCTTGTCCCCTATTTTTACAGCCTGGGTCCTGTCTGTGAGGAAGTTGAAGATCAAGTTGCAGATCTGAGTGCTAAGGCCCAGGTTCCGGAGCTTAGGAATCAGTTTACTTGGAATGATGGTATTAAAGGCAGAGCTGTAGTCAATGAAAAGGAGCCTTACGTATGCGTCTTTATTCTCCAAGTGTTCTAAGGAGGAATGTAGGGCCAGAGAGATGGCATCTGCTGTTGACCTGTTGCTCTGGTAGGCGAATTGCAAAGCATCGAGGTTGACCGGTAGGCTGTGGTTGGTGTGTAACAAAGCCAATCTCTCGAAGCACTTCATAGCAATTGATGTCAGAGCCACAGGTCGATAGTCATTCAGGCATGCCACCTTGCTCTTCTTCGGCACTGGGATTATCGTTGCCTTCTTAAAACACGAGGGGATCTTAGACTGAAGCAAGGAGCAGTTGAAGATGTCAGCAAACACTCCAGCTAGCTCGCTTGCACAGGCCCGGAGAACCCGTCCTGGGACACCATCTGGGCCCGTCGCCTTCCTTGGATTTATCTTCAGGAAGGCCCTTCTAACGTCCTCCTCGGTGACGATGAATCTCGATGCCACCAGGTCCGGTTCATCCGGAGGGAGCGGGACGCTCCTCTTCTGTTCGAATCTTGCATAGAATACGTCAAGTTCGTCAGGAAGAGAAGCGCCACAGTTATTGATATTCCCAGCCTTTTCTTTGCGCCCAGTGATCTCATTTAGACCCTGCCATAGTCTACTGGCATCCCTCTGGTCAGCCTGGGCTTCCAACTTGGCTCGATATTGCCTCTTGGCGCCCTTAAAGGCTTTCCGGAGTTCACGCCTGGATTCCGTGTAGCGACTGGTATCCCCGGCTTAAAAGCCACAGCTCTACCCTTTGAAAGGGACTTGACCTCATAATTAATTATATCATAATTTAAGACAAGGTTGGATAGATTTTTGCATAGTAGGGAATTAAGGGTTATGGGGAAAAGGCAGGCAGGTGGAGATGAGTCCTTGGCCAGATCAGTCATGACTTAATTGAATGGTGGAGCAGGATCGATGGACCAGATGACCTATTCCTGATCCTATTTCTTATGTTTTTATTGTGTTATTTGCGTGGTCATCTTCTACCAGACAGGAACAACATCTCAGTGTTTGGCTAGTCACTAACTGTGATAAGCAACATCTCATCCTTTGCCTGATCACTTTATAATTGCCAGGACCAACATTTTGCCCTTTCCCTCAACACTTTCTAATAGACTGGAACAACACCTCACACATTGCCTTATCACTTTCTAACAAATAGGAACAATATCTTACACTTGCCTGGGCACTTTCTAACAACTAAGAACGTCATTTCACCCTTTGACTAGTCAGTTTCCAACAGTCAAAAACAACATCACTACCTTTGCTTGGTGACTTTCTAACTCTGAGGATCAACATCTCACCCATTATCTGGGCACTTTCTAAATGCCCGGAACATCATCTTACCATTTTCCTGGGCACTTTTTAACTGCAAGGTACAACCTCACGCCCTTTGCCTGGTCACTTTCTCACAACCAGGAATAACATCTTACCCTATGCTAGGATACTCTCTATTTGTGCAGAACAACAGCTCCCTCTTTGCCCGGGGACTATCTAACTGCCAGGAACATCACCTTACCATTTACCTGGACACTTTCTAACTGGGAGGAACTTCATCTCGCCCTTTACCTGCCACGTTCTAGCAGCCAGGAACAACTTCTCATCCTTTGCTTGGTGACTTTCTAACAGCCGGGAACAACATCACACCCTTTGCCTGGGCACTCCCTAGCCACGAGGTACAACAGCTCATCTTTGCCCAGGCACTTTCTAACTGTGAGGAACAAGTTTTTGCCCTTTGACTGGTGACATTCTAACAGCCAGAAACAACATTTCACCCTTTGTCTGTTAACTTTCTAACAACCCGGGAAAGCATCTCGCTGTTTACTTGGGCACTTACAAAATTGTGAGGAACAACATCTCACTCTTTGTCTGTTAATTTTTCTAAAAGCCAGGGAGGACACTTCACCCTTTGCCTGGTCACTTTCCAACAGCCAGAAACAACATTCCCTCTGCTTGGTGACTTTCTCACTTTGAGGAACAACATCTTGCCCTTAGCCTCGGTACTTTCATACTATGAGGTACAACATCTCGCCCTCTGCCTGGGCTCTATCTGCCAGGAATATCATCTTACCATTTGCCTGGGCAGCTTCTAACTGTGAGGAATTATGGCTTTCCCTTTGCCAGGCACTTTCTAACTTCCAGAAGCAACATCACACCCTTTGCCTGGTCACTTTCTAATAGCCAGGAACAACATCTCACACTTTTTCCTAGTCACTTTCTAATAGCCAGGAACAAAATCTCAGCCTTTGCCTAGTCACTTTCTCAGAACCAGAATCAGCTTTATTATCACCAGCATGTGTTGTGAAATGTGTTAGCTTAGCAGCAGCAGTTCAATGCAAGACATAATATAGAATAAATAAATAAATTACGGTATATATATATTGAATAGATTAAAAATTGTGCAAAATCAGAAATAGTTTACAGTAAAAAAGTGAGGTAGTGTTCATGGGATCAAATTCCATTTAGGAATCGGATGGCAGAGGGAAAGAAGCTGTTCCTGAATCGCTGAGTGTGTGCCTTCAGGCTTCTGTACCTCCTGCCTGATGGTAACAGTGAGAAAAGGGCATGTCCTGGGTGCTGGAGGTCCTTAATAACTGATGCAGCCTTTCTGAGACACCGCTCCTTGAAGATGTCCTGGGTACTTTGTAGGCTAGTACCCAAGATGGAGCCGCTAAATTTACAACCCTCTGCAGCTTCTTTTGGTCCTGTGCAGGAGCCCCCCTGATCCCATACCAGACAGTGATGCCGCCTGTCAGAATGCTCTCCACAGTACATGCTTTGTTGACATACCAAATCTCTTCAAGCTCCTAATGAAGTATAGTCACTGTCTTGCCTTCTTTATAATTGCATCAATATGTTGGGACCAGGTTAGGTCCTCAGAGATCTTGACACCCAGGAACTTGAAACTGCTCACTCTCTCCACTTCTGATCCCTCTATGAAGATTGGTATGTGTTCCTTCATCTTACCCTTCCTGAACTCGACAATCAGCTCTTTTGTCTTACTGATGTTGAGTGCCAGGTTGTTGCTGGGACACCACTCCACTCGTTGGCATATCTCACTCCTATACGCCCTCTTGTCTCCACCTGAGATTCTACCAACAGTGGTTGTATTGTCAGTAAATTTATAGATGGTATTTGAGCTATGCCTAGCCATACAGTCATATGTATACAGAGAGTAGAGCAGTGGGCTAAGCACACACCCCTGAGGTGCACCAGTGTTGATCGTCACTGAGGAGGATATGTTGTCACCAATCCGCACAGACTGTGGTCTTCCAGTAGGGAGTCAAGGATCCAATTGCAGAGGAAAGTACAGACACCTAGGTTCTGTAGCTTATCAATCAGGATTGTGGGAATGATGGTGTTAAATGCTGAGCTATAGTCAATGAACAATATCCTGATGTAGGTGTTTGTGTTGTCCAGGTGGTCTAAGATTGTGTGAAGAGCCATTGAGATTGCATCTGCCTATTGTGAAAATAGGCAAATTGCAGTGGGTCCAGGTCCTTGCTGAGGTAGGAGTTCAGTCTATTCATGACCAACCTCTCAAAGTGCTTCATCACTGTAGATGTGAGTGCTACTGGGCGATAGTCATTAAGGCAGCTCACATTACTCTTCTTAGGCAATGGTATAATGGTTGCCTTTTTAAAACAAGTGGGAATATTCACCCATAGCAGTGAAAGGTTGAAAATGTCCTTGAATACACCTGCCAGTTGGTTGGCACAAGTTTTCAGAGCCTCACCAGGAACAACATCTCGCCCCTTCTCCGGTCACTTTCTAGCAGCCTGTAACCACATCTCGCCCGTTGTCTGGGCACTTTCCAACAGCCAAAAACAACATCTCACACTTTGCTTGGTCGCTTTTTAACAGCCAGGGAAAACATCTCACCCTTTGCCTAAGCACTTTCTGATTGTGCAGAACAACATCTCACCATTTGCCTGGTCACTTTCTAACAGCCAGAAACAAGATCTCACCCTGTCCCTGGGCACTTTCTAACACTAGGGAAAACATCTCACCCTTTACCTGTGTATGTTCTGTGAGTAACAACATCTTGCCCTTTGCCTGGACACTTTCTAACAGCCAGGAACAACATCGCACCTTTTGTCATGTCACTTTCTAACAACCAGGAATAATGTCTCACTCTTTGCCTGGTCACCTACTAACAGCCAGGAAGAACTTTTCATCCTCAGCTGGTCACTCTTTTTCAGCCCAAATCAACATCACTCCCTTTGCCTGGTGACTTTCTAACTTTGAAGAACAACATCTCACCCATTACCTGGGCACTTTCTAAATACCAGGAACAACATCTCACCCTTTGCCTGATCACTCTCTAACTGTGAGGAACATCTCGCCCTTTGACAGTGCACTATTTAACTATCAGGAACATCATCTTACCATTTGCCTGGGCAGTTTTAAATGTGAGGAACTACATCTTACCCTTTCCCAGACACCTTTTAACTTCCAGGAATAACATCTCGCCCTTCGCCTTGACACTTTCTAACAGCGAAGAACAATATCTCACCCCTTGACACATGACATTCTAACAGCTGGAAACAACAACCCACTCTTTACCAGACACTCTCTAAACATGAGGAACAATACTTCGTCTTTGCCTGGGCACTTTCTAATTGTGAGGAACAACTTCTAGCCCTTTGCTTGGTGACTTTCTAAAAGCCAGGAACACCATCCCGCCCTTAGCCAGGGCATGTTATTACTGTGAAGTACATCCCGCCCTTTGCTTGGTCACTTTCTAACTGTGAGAAACAACATCTCATTAACTTTCATAAAAGTTGCTGGTGAATGCAGCAGGCCAGGCAGCATCTGTAGGAAGAGGTACAGTCGACGTTTCAGGCCAAGACCCTTCGTCAGGACTAACTGAAGGAAGAGTTAGTAAGTGCTACACATGCCCTTACACTTCCTCCCTTACCACCATTCAGGGCCCCAGACAGTCCTTCCAGGTGAGGCAACACTTCACCTGTGAGTCGACTGGGGTGATATACTGCGTCCGGTGCTCCCGATGTGGCCTTTTATATATTGGCGAGACCTGACGCAGACTGGGAGACCGCTTTGCTGAACATCTACGCTCTCTCCGCCAGAGAAAGCAGGATCTCCCAGTGGCCACACATTTTAATTCCACATCCCATTCCCATTCTGACATGTCTATCCACGGCCTCCTCTACTGTAAAGATGAAGCCACACTCAGGTTGGAGGAACAACCTCGTTTGGGTAGCCTCCAACCTGATGGCATGAACATCAACTTCTCTAACTTCCGCTAGGCCCCACCTCCCCCTCGTACCCCATCTGTTACTTATTTTTATGCACACATTCTTTCTCTCACTCTCCTTTTTCTCCCTCTGTCCCTCTGAATATACCTCTTGCCCATCCTCTGGGTCACACCCCCCCCCCTTGTCTTTCTTCCCGGACCTCCTGTCCCATGATCCTCTCATATCCCTTTTGCCAATCACCTGTCCAGCTCTTGGCTCCATCCCTCCCCCTCCTGTCTTCTCCTATCATTTTGGATCTCCCCCTCCCCCTCCAACTTTCAAATCCCTTACTCACCCTTCCTTCAGTTAGTCCTGACGAAGGGTCTCGGCCTGAAACGTCGACTGCACCTCTTCCTACAGATGCTGCCTGGCCTGCTGCGTTCACCAGCAACTTTTATGTGTGTTGCTTGAATTTCCAGCATCTGCAGAATTCCTGTTGATCTCATTAACTTTGTCTTGTCTCTTGGGGTCCCGTCTGGGCTGACTGATGGGGAGCAGCCCATCGGGGATAAGTACCAGTGGAAGGCAGAGGCACTGTGTACCTGCAGCTTGAGAGGTCCCGAGGAGGGGAGGGGTGTCTGTAGGCAGCTCGTGGAGTTGCTGGAAGAAGGTGGCTCCTCCGTCACAGATCCGGTGAGAATTGTTGCGGAAGTCCATCCCTTTTACGAGGCTGTCTTCTCGCTGGACCTGTGCAGTGAGGATGCACGCAGGGCTCTGTGGGAGGACTTGCCGAGGATCAGTGCTGGGAATGCTGAGCGGCTCGATGCACCACTATCTTTAGTGGAACTGTTCAGTGCCCTCAACCAGCTGCAGAGAGGCAAGTCCCCGGGGCTAGATGGGTTAACGGTTTCTCCGGGCCTTCTGGGACATCCTAGGGGCTGATTATGGAGGGGTACTGAGGGAGAGTATGGTGACGGGTGGTATGCCCCTCTTTTGGCGCAGAGCAGTCGTGGCCCTCCTCCCAAAGAGGGGGGATGTCCGTTGTCTGTGGAATTGGCGCCCAGTGCGGAAGACAGGATCTTTGCCCAGGCGATGGCCAATCGCCTGGGCTCCCTGCAGGCTCAAGTAGTCCACCGTGACCAGTCCTACCTGTTAGAGGTTAATCCAGGACAATATACACCTTGTCCAGGATCTGAGCTACCTGTGCCAGGAGGCTGGTCTGTTCGATAGGGTGGACCACGGGTACCTTTTGGCACTCTACAAGCGTTCGGACTCGAGCCACATGCTGTACACTGCTGCGGAGTGCCTAGTTAAGGTGAACCGGTCCTTGACAGCGCCCTTGTGCTTTAGGAGGGTGCCAATGTCGGGAAAGGTGTACTCAGTTTGCGTGCAGTCATTCCTGTGCCTTCTCCGCATGAAATTAATGGGCTTCATTGTGTGTGAACCAGACATAGAGGTCGTCCTGTTGGCTTACACATTAGGGTCACCAACCCAGTTGACTTGCAGAGGATATGAGACTGCTAGCAGGTCTTCTCTTCTGCAAGGGTCAACTGGGAGAAGAGTGTGGGCCTCTTGGTGGGTCAGTGGCAGGTGGACTCCCTACCGGAGGGGTTGAGGCCACTTGCGTGGAGCACCACGCACCTCCTCTACTTGGGGGTCTACCTGAGCTTGACGGAGGGGCCTGGCCGGAGAACTGGCGGGATTTGGAGACGAAGATCTTTGCCCATCTGAGGCGCTGATGGGACCTCCTTTGTGCGACCTTGTACTGCGGAAAGGCTTTAGTCATCAATCAGCTGGTCGCTCTATGATGTGGTACTGGCATTGGTCCCACTGAGGGTGTTTGTTTCCAGGACCCAGAAGAGGTGGGCTTCTTCTGGGGCAATAGGAAGCATTGGGTCTCTCAGCGGTCCCAAGTCTTCCAATCGCTGAGGGCAGCTGGTCCTTGGTGTGCGTGCGCTCCCAGCTGGCGGCTCTCAGCCTCAGGACCCTGCAGAGATACCTGTACCGTGACCACCTCCGAGGTGGCACACGCTGGCAATGCACTTTCTCCGCTGGGTACCCTGCAGAGATACCTGTAGTGTGACCATCTCCGAGGTGGCACACGCTGGCAATGCACTTTCTCCGTCTCAGGACCCTGCAGAGATACCTGTAGTGTGACCACCTCCGAGGTGGCACACGCTGGCAATGCACTTTCTCCGTCTCAGGATCCTGCAGAGATACCTGTAGTGTGACCACCTCCGAGGTGGCACACGCTGGCAATGCACTTTCTCCGCCGGGGACCCTGCAGAGATACCTGTACCGTGACCACTTCCGAGGTGGCACACGCTGGCAATGCACTTTCTCCGCCGGGGACCCTGCAGAGATACCTGTACTGTGACCACCTCCGAGGTGGCACACGCTGGCAATGCACTTTCTCCGCCGGGGACCCTGCAGAGATACCTGTACTGTGACCACCTCCGAGGTGGCACACGCTGGTGACACATTTTCTCTGCCAGGGGCGCTGCCTGCAGAAGGGCACTCGGATCCCAGTGGACGGCGTTGGCCGTGCCGCTCTGAGGGACCTACCCCGCTCCTATCGGGAACTGTGGAGGGTATGGGGTCTGGCCTCATCTGGGCAGGGTGCTCCTGCGCAGATGGACAATGCTCTGTCTGCTCGGGGGACTGGTCAGGTCACTGGTCTGAGTGCTACTGGTACCATGTAACCCAGTACTACCTGTCGCACGGTCGGGTGGTCGGTGACTAAACCAGCTCCCCCACCAGGCTTGCCTGGTGACGAGGGTGGCTAGACACCCTGCAGGACTGAAAACAAGACCCGTCAAAGGGTGGATGAACCCTCTCACAGGGTCAACGGCCATCTAGCAAACACGTGCCGTGAAGTGTGGAAAGGGCATCCCTTGCATCGAAGCTTGGTCTGGCCATTCACTGCAACAGAACTTCCCCCAGCTGTCTTGGACCCCACTATGCCGCTGGATCTGGGAGGGGATGTCGAGAGGGTGGGTCTGGACCTGTGCAACCCCCTACCCACCTAAAATCCACTCACGCACACGCTGTTCCTTTCTGAGGAGTGGGGTATCCTCAAATCCCACTAACCTACTGAAAGGAACCATCATCATCCTATCGGATGGATAGCCAGAGAGAGAGAGGGGTGTACTGGTCTCGATCCTATCAGGGTGAGTGTTGGGAGGGCACAGGGAAGCAGGGGATTCCAGCTGCACCACTATCTGATGTGCTTGTTGGACCCAGGCCCCGGGTGACCACGCGGGAGAGGGTCCCGCACAATGTGAGCCGTCTCGCAGTGATGCCCACCGTGCCAATACATGATGCTCTGAAGCCCTACTTGTATGGGCTGCTTCTGCACACCTTTCACATCCTTGCCTTCGTCTGCCGACCCGGACTTGCCTTGGCGGTCCGTGTTACCAACTGGCAGCAGAGGAGGTCCCCAGTGGAAGTCCCTTTACGTAGGGGTGCGTGCCCTGTACATTGGGGACCTGGGGTGGAATGTGTTGGATCGGGCAGTACTGTACAACAGGTTTCTGAGCAGGTTACCTGTCCATTCTGCAGGCAGGAGGAGTCAGTGTACCACCCGTACATGGAACGTGAGAGGTTAAAAAACATAGAAACATACAAAACCTACAGCACAATACAGGCCCTTCAGCCCACAAAGTTGTGCTGAACATGTCCCAACCTTAGAAATTGCTAGGTTTACCCATAGTCTTCTATTTCTCTAAGCTCCATGTACCTATCCAAAAGTCTCTTAAAAGACCCTATAGTATCTGCCTCCATCACTGTTGCCGGCAGCCCATTCCACGCACTCACCACTCTCTCAGACATCTCCTCTGTACCTACTGCCCAGCACCTTAAACCTGTGTCCTCTTGTGGAAACCATTTCAAATCTGGGAAAAAGTCTTTGACTATCCACATGATCAATGCCTCTCATCATCTTATACACCTCTATCAGGTCACCTCTCATCCTCCGTCACTCCAAGGAGTAAAGGCCGAGTTCACTCAACCTGTTTTCATAAGGCATGCTCCCCAATCCAGGAATATCCTTGTAAATCTCCTCTGCACCCTTTCTATGGTTTCCACATCCTTCCTGTAGTGAGGCGACCAGAACCGAGCACAGTACTCCAAATGGGGTCTGACCAGGTCCTATATAGCTGCAACATTACCTCTCAGCTCCTAAACTCAATCCCACGATTGAAGAAGGCCAATGCATCATATGCCTTCTTAACCACAGAGTCAACCTGCGCAGCAGCTTTGAGTGTCCTATGGACTCGAACCCCAAGAACCCTCTGATCCTCCACACTGCCAAGAGTCTTGCTATTAATGCTATATTCTGCCATCATATTTGACCTACCAAAATGAACCACCTCACACTTATCTAGGTTGAACTCCATCTGCCACTTCTCAGCCCAGTTTTGCATTCTATCAATGTCCCGTTGTAACCTCTAACAGCCCTCCACACTATCCACAACACCCCCAACCTTTGTGTCATCAGCAAATTTACTAACCCACCCTTCCACTTCTTCATTCAGGTTACGTATAAAAATCACGAAGAGTAGGGGTCCCAGATAGATTCCTGAGGCACACCACTGGTGACTTTCCTCCATGCAGAATATGACCTGTCAACAACCACTCTTTGCCTTCTGTGGGCAAGCTAGTTCTGGATCCACAAAGCAAGGTCCCCTTGGATCCCAAACCTCCTTACTTTCTCAATAAGCCTTGCATGGTGTACCTTATCAAATGCCCTGCTGAAATCCATATACACTACATCTATGGCTCTACCTTCATCAATGTATTTAGTCACATCCTCAAAAAATTCAATCAGGCTCGTAAGGCACGACCTGCCCTTGACAAAACCATGCTGACTATTCCTAATCATATTATACCTCCAAATATTCATAAATCCTGCCTCTCAGGATCTTCTCCATCAGCTTACCAACCACTGAAATAAGACTCACTGGTCTATAATTTCCTGGGCTATCTCTACTCCCTTTCTTGAATAAAGGAAAAACATCCGCAACCCTCCAATCCTCCGGAACCTCTCCCGTCCCCATTGATGATGCAAAGATCATCACCAGAGGCTCAGCAATCTTCTCCCTCACCTCCCACAATAGCCTAGGTTACATCTTATCCAGTCCCGGCGACTTATCCAACTTGATGCTTTCCAAAAGCTCCAGCACATCCTCTTTCTTAATAACTACATACTCAAGCTTTTCAGTCCACTGCAAGTCATCCCTACAATCACCAAGATCCTTTTCCATAGTGAATACTGAAGTAAAGTATTCATTAAGTACCCCTGCTATTTCCTCTGGTTCCATACACACTTTCCCACTGTCACACTTGATGGGTCCTATTCTTTCACGTCTTATCCTCTTGCTCTTCACATACTTGTAGAATGCCTTGGGGCCTTCTTTAATCCTGTCTGCCAAGGCCTTCTCATGGCCCTTCTGGCTCTCCTAATTTCCTTCTTAAGCTCCTTCCTGTTAGCCTTATAACCTTCTAGATCTCTGACATTACCTAGCTCTCTGAACCTTTTGTAAGCTTTTCTTTTCTTCTTGACTAGATTTATTACAGCCTTTGTATACCACGGTTCCTGTACCCTACCATAACTTCCCTGTCTCATTGGAACGTACCTATGCAGAGCTTCACACAAATATCCCCTGAATATTTGCCACATTTCTTCTGTACTTTTCCCTGAGAACATCTGTTCCCAATTTGATCTTCTAACTTCCTGCCTGATAGCCTCATATTTCCCCTTACTCCTATTAAACACTTTTCTAACTTATCTGTTCCTATCTCTCTCCAATGCCATTGTAAAGGAGATAGAATTATGATCACTATCTTGAAAATGCTCTCGCATTGAGAGATCTGATATCTGACCAGGTTCATTTCCCAATACCAAATCAAGTACAGGTTCTCCTCTTGTAGGCTTATCTACGAGGCTAAGGGAGCACACATGACAGGAAAGCAATGCACTGGTGGCGCACAATAGGCGGGCCTTAACAGACAAAGGACCCGGCAGCCTCCTGCAGCCAAGATGTGGGAGCGGTTATCCTGGGATCACCCTTGCCACCGGGATTTACCTTATCATGGTGAAGATAGTGCTACTGGGGATGGCGCACCCCCTGTGGCACTTTAAAATCTTCCTTGCGCAGGTCTCCATCTCTGACCACAGTGAACAATACCTGGACATTACATACAGTTGAAGTCTGATGGCGAGGGGGCATCTGGCAACGGGAGCAGGTACGAATGGACTGGGAGTTCCTAGTCAGAACCCTGCACGGCAGCGGCACAGGGTATTTGGTCACTAGCAGCTGGGACTGAGTGGCAGCTGTTTTCTGCAGACCCCTGTGCGACTGAGCAGCCCTATTTAGGGACCACACTGCTCACCCCAATTGGGGAAGGGCCTAGAAAATGTGGCCTAAAAATTGCCCATTCAACACTCACCAGGATAGGTTACCGCGCCTATCGGGTTATTCCACTACTGCAGTCGAAATAAGAAACAATACAACCTAAAACTGGCAACATGGAATGTAAGGACTCTCCTGGACTCGTGTGGCATCTCTGACAGACCTCACCGGAGAACAGCCTTGATCGTGTCTGAGCTGAGGCGCGACAACATCGACATTGCTGCCCTGAGTGAGACCAGGCTCCTGGATGAAGGCTCTTTAACAGAGGAAGGGATGGGTTACACCTTCTTCTGGAAAGGTTTCCCTCCAGGAGGACAACATCTTCATGGAGTAGGATTGGCCATCAAGAACACTTTTCTACCAAGTTTCATAGAAATACCTGTTGGCATTAGTGAAAGACTAATGACCCTCCACATCCCCCGGCAAAGAAACGTTATGCTACGCTTCTCAGTCCCTATCTTTGCCATCTGAGAATGAGGCCAAGGAATGCTTTTATCAGACATTGGATGAAGCTCTTTGCCGGATCCCTAAGAATGATAAGATCCTTTTGCTTGGGGACTTCCACACTAGGGTGGGACAGAACAACAGGATATGGAGTGGAGTGCTAGGTAGGCATGGTATTGGCATGGTGAATGCAAATGGCATGAGGCTACTTACTCTTTGCTCTGAGCATAACCAACACCATCTTCCAGTAGAAGGCAAAATATAAGACCTCGTGGATGCACCCTCGCTCTAAACATTGGCACATGATCGACTTCATCATTGTGAGACGTAGTGACATCAAGGATGTTCTTATCACCCGTACCATGAGAGGTGCAGAGTGCTGGACTGACCACCGTGTGATTGTGGCCAAGCTCCATATGAAAGTGTGTCCCCCCCTTGCGGCTGCAAAAACCCAGTAAAAAGCTGCTAAATTGCAACCGCCTGAGAAACACAGAAGCAAGAAGTGAGTTTCGACGCATCCTAGCTGAGAAACTAAGGGAGCTGGAACCTTGTCTGAGCTCAGAAAATACCATGGAACAATGGTGGACCTATATCAGCTCTGCGCTGTATGAGGCAGCAGCCCAATCCATCAGCCATAAGAGCAGGAACCACCAGGGCTGGTTTGACGATAACTCAGACACCATCCACAACTTGCTTAAGGACTTGCACAAAACACACCGGGCAACTTTAGACAACCCATCATCCACCAGCATCAGGCAGCATTGGCAGGCAGCTCAGAGGAAAGTGCAAAAGGCAATACGGGACATACAAAATGAGTGGTGGACTGAAAAGGCACATGAAATCCAGTCCTTTACTGATAATAATACATGCATAAATTTTACAATGCTGTCAAAACCATCTACGGCCCAATAAATCGATGCGTTACTCCCCTGAAAACAGCAGATAGTCTAACACTTCTGAAGAATCAGACTACCATTCTGCTGAGGTGGGCTGAGCATTTTAACACTCTGCTTAATCAGGACTCTGACGCAGACCCTGCCATCCTGGACAAACTCCCTGAACTTCCTCCTATCCACGACCTCAGTCTACTATCAACCTTCCAGGAGATCCTATCAGCTGTCCATTCCCTTAAGAACAACAAGTCCCTTGGCACTGACAATATCCCTGCCGAGTTACTGAAGAACGGAGGGTACATGTGTATGCACACCCTCTACCAGTACATCACCAGGGCCAGGTAGCAAACATCGTTGTCATTTATAAGAACAAGGGTGACAAGGCCATCTGCAGCGATAGTAGGGGCATATCACTCCTTTCTGTTGCTGGAAAGGTCCTGGCTGAGGTGATGCTTCAGAGACTCATCAGCAACATCACCGAGTCAATGCTGCCTGAATCGTAGTGTGGATTTAGGAAGAACAGGAGCACGATCGACTTGATCTTTACAGCCCGGCAGCTTCAGGAAAAGTGCCGGGAGCAACATCAGGACCTGTTTATGGCCTTTGTCGACCTCTCCAAAGCATTCGACACTGTGCAAAGAGAGCTTTCATGGGATGTCCTCCTCAGGTTTGGCTGTCCCAATAAATTTGTTAACATCCTCCGCCAGTTCCACGATGGGTTGACTGCTTGGGTGACCATAGGAGGACAAGAGTCTGAGCCCTTGTATGCACAGGGGTGAAGCAGGGGTGTGTACTAGCACCAGTGCTCTTTAACATCTTCCTCTTGTGTGTTACCAAGCCTCTCCACAACGGGATTGAAGACAGCAGCGGTGTGGCAGTGAACATCAGATTAGATGGCAACCTCTTTAACATCAGGAGGCTCCACACAACCACCAAACTCCGTAGGGAGTGGGTCCTGGAGCTGCAGTATGCAGATGACTGTGCTGTTGTGGCCCATACTCCAGAGGATCTTCAGACTGTCCTTGCTGTGGCGGTGAGAGCATACAGCAGGATGGGGCTGACTGTCAATACCACCAAGACAGAAGTGGTTTGCCAATGGAGCACCAGTGTCCCACCCACTCTACCTGCCTTCACTGTTGGTGATGAAAAGCTGTCAGTAGTGCCATCTTTCAAATATCTGGGGAGCATTCTCTCTGAGGATAGCGGCATTGACAACGACATCCAGAGCCGCATTAAACAGGCATCAGCTGCCTTTGGGAGACTTCAGCGTAGAGTCTTTCAGAACAGGAGCCTTCGTCCCTCCACAAAGGTCGCCATATATCAAGTGGTCTGTGTCACCACCCTCCTTTATAGCTGTGAAGCTTGGGTAACCTACAGCCATCACATAAGCCATTGGAGCACTTCCACCTAAGCTGCCTCCAACACATCCTGGGAATTACCTGGCGTGAGTGGGTGTCTCACACTGAAATACTTGTAAAGACCAACTGCAGGAGTATTGAGGCCACGATCACCCAGCGTCAGCTGCAGTGGCTGGAGCATGTGATAAGGATGCCCCCATGTCGGCTACCCCGCAGAGTGTTATACAGCCAGCTACATCATGGTCGACGCTCAGCTGGAAGGCTGAAGAAGCGCTATAAGGATCAGATGAAGAATGCTTTAAGGAAGTGCAAGATCAGACCCGAGGACCTGGAGGATGTTGCTGCTGGCCGTACCACTTGACGACAGCTGTGTAAGGACGGGGTTCGTAGTCTGGAGATGGAAAGAACAACCAGAAGACAGCAGAAAAGGGCCAGGAGAAATGCAGCCATGGTTGCCACCACGACCGCATATACATGTCCCACCTGCAATAGAGCTTGTGGGTCCAGGATAGGACTGTATAGTCATCAAAGGTCTCACCGTGAAAGGAGTGGACGTCGTCATCAGATTTTGATGGACAAGCGAAGAAGAGGCTTATCTACATATTGTGTCAAGAAACCTCCCTGAACACACCTAACAAACTCCACCCCATCTAAACCCCTTGCTCTAGGGAGATGCCAATCGATATTTGGGAAATTAAAATCTCCCATCATGACAACTCTGTTATTATTACACCCTTCCAGGATCTGTTTCCCTATCTGCTCCTCGATAACCCTGTTACTATTGGGCGGCCTATAAAAACACCCAGTAAAGTTATTGACCCCTTCCTGTTCCTAACCTCCACCCACAGAGACTCCGAAGACAATCCCTCCATGACTACCTACTTTTCTGCAGCCGTGACACTATCGGTCATCAATAGTGCCGTGCCCCTACCTCTTTTGCCTGTCCTTTCTGAAACATCTAAAACCCGGCACTTGAAGTAACCATTCCTGTCCCTGAGCCATCCAAGTCTCTGTAATGGCCACAACATCATAGCGCCAAGTACTGATCCACGCTCTAAGCTCATCCGCTTTGTTCATAACACTCCTGGCATTAAAATAGACACATCCCAAACCGTCGGTCTGAGTGTATCCCTTCTCTATCACCTGCCTATCCTCCCTCACACACAGTCTCCAAGCTTTCTCTATTTGTGAGCCAACCACCTCTTCCCCAGTCTCTTCAGTTCAGTTCCCACCCCCCCAACAATTCTAGTTTAAACTCTGTCCAATAGCCTTAGCAAACCTCCCCGCCAGGATATTGGTCCCCCTGGGATTCAAGTGCAACCCGTCCTTTTTGTACAGGTCACACCTGCCCCAAAAGAGGTCCCAATGATCTCAAAATCTGAATCCCTGCCCCCTGCTCCAATTCCTCAGCCACACATTTATCCTCCACCTCATTCTATTCCTATACTCACTGTCACATGGCACAGGCAGTAATCCCGGGATTACTACCTTTGCGGTCCAGGTTCTCAACTTCCCTCCGAACTCCCTGTAGTCTGTTTTCAGGACCTCTTCTCTTTTCCTACCTTTGTCATCAGTACCAAAATGCACCACGACCGCTGTCTGTTCTCCCCCCCACTGCAGGATATCGTGGACGTGATCTGAGACGTCCCGGACCCAGGCGCCCTCTTTCATTTTCTCAAGGGGCTGCTGCTGTGCTTCTGGCTGCATCTTAATCCCGCCCCCTCCTCATCTTCGGGCACCCAGTTCGGAAGGGGACGGGTTGTAAGGAGGATCAAGGTGGGCTTGGTCCTGGACCTGGCCAAGATGGCCATTCAAGGGTCTAGGCAATGGGAAGTGGAGAGCACTGCCTGGGCTGACTGCCTGCTCTTCTTCCCGAGTTTGTGCCTAGCTATCCTTGGAGAGGGAGCATGTGGTGTCAATGAGTACAGTGGGGGGATTTCTGAGAATAGTGGGACCCCTAGGGAATTGACTGTTCAAAAGACTGTAGTAATCATATTTTAATCTGAGTGGAATCTTGGAATTCTTGGAATTTAACCGGAAGTTTAATCTTGGAAACACTGTATGTTTGCACCTTGTTTATTTGTTATGTAACTAAACTTTTATAGTTCTTTTAAAAAAAAATCTCGCCCTATACCTGGACACTTTCTAACTGCCAGGAACAACTTCTCACCTTCTGTCCAGTGTCTTTCTAACAGGAGGAAGACCATCTCACCCCTTTGCTTAGTGACCTTCTAACAGCCAGGACCAACATCCCACCCTTTCCTTGGTCATTTTCTAACTGTGAGGAAGATCATCTCACCCTTTGCCTGGGCACATTCTAACAGCCAGGAACAACACCTCACCCTTTGAATGGTCAGTTTCTAAAAGTCGGGAACAACATCTCACCTTCTGCATGGCAATTTCTAATTCTGAGGAATAACATCTCACCATTTCCCTGGTCACTTTCTAACAGCCAGCAAGAACATCTCACCCTTTGCCTAGTTCCTTTCTGTGAGGAAAAATATCTCACCCTTTGCCTTATCTCTTTCTAACAGCCAGGAACAATATTTCACCCTTTGCCTGGGCACTTTCTAATTGCCAGGAACATCATCTTACCATTTCCCTGGGCATTTTTTTACCTGTGAGGAACAGCATCTCGCTCTTTGCCTGGGCACTTTCTGACTCTGAGGAACAACATTTCATCCTTTGCCTGGTCACTTTCTAACAGCCAGACCCAATCTGTCAACATGTTGGAATAAGTATTTTGGAATAAAATTAAAATTAGTCTCAGAACTGGCCAGTTCACCTATGTGTTTCCAGCCGTAACGATGACCTAGTTATTATCTCCCCAGACACTGTTGGGCGTTTCAGACTTAGCTAACCGCCATCTCGGAGTAGAATTTGGCTGTTCGGCACACCATGTCTACTCCACCAGTCCACCATGGCTGATTTATTATCCCTCTGCACCCTATTCTTCTGGATTCTCCCTGGAACCTATGACACCCCGACTAATCAAGAACCTGCCAACCTCTGTTTAAATACACCCAATAACTTGGGCTCCCCAGCTGTCTCTGAAAATGGATTCCATAGATTCACTATCCTCTGGCTAAAGAAATTCCTCTCATCTCTTTTGTAAAGGATGCCCTTCTATTCTGAGGGTGTGCCCTTTGGTCCTAGACTCACCCACCAAAGGAAACATCCTATCCACGTCAGCCCATGTTATGTTGAACCAATTAAATTAATAATCAAATAGTCAACTAAACTTTCCTTCTGCCTACACATTGTCTATGTCCTCACATTTAAAGAAGATGTGAACGGATAAGATCCTCCGTGACTGCTTTGAATCGCTGGAATGGTTAGTATTCAAGGACTCGGCAGCTAACCTCGATGAGTATGCCTCAGCTGTCACGGACTTTATTTGGAAATGCATGGAGGACTGTGAATCTCACAAGACGATCTGGGTATTCTCTGACCGGAAACCTTGGATGAATTATGAGGTCAAGTCCCTTTAGAAGGCTGGAAATGCGGCTTTTAAGTCCGGGGATACCAGTCGCTACACGGAATCCAGGCATGAACTCCGCAAAGCCATTCAGGGTGCCAAGAGGCAATATCAAGCCAAGTTGGAAGCCCAGGCTAACCAGAGGGATGCCAGTAGACTGTGGCAGGGTCTAAATGAGATCACTGGGCGCAAAGAAAAGGCTGGGAATATCAATAACTGTGGCGCTTCTCTTCCTGATGAACTGAACGTATTCTACGCAAGATTCAAACAGAAGAGGAGCGTCTCGCTCCCTCCGGATGAACCGGACCTGGTGGCATCGAGATTCATCGTCACCGAGGAGGACGTTAAAAGGGCCTTCCTGAAGATAAATCCAAGGAAGGCGACGGGCCCAGATGGCGTCCCGGGACGGGTTCTCCGGGTCTGTGCAAGCGAGCTAGCTGGAGTGTTTGCTGACATCTTCAACTGCTCCTTGCTTCAGTCTAAGATCCCCTCGTGTTTTAAGAAGGCAACGCTAATCCTAGTGCCGAAGAAGAGCAAGGTGGCATGCCTGAGTGACTATCGACCTGTGGCTCTGACATCAATTGCTATGAAGTGCTTCGAGTGATTGGTTATGGCACACATCAACCACAGCCTACCAGTCAACCTCGATGCTTTGCAATTTGCCTACCTGAGCAACAGGTCAATGGCAGATGCCATCTCTCTGGCCCTACATTCCTCCTTAGAACACCTGGAGAATAAAGACGCATACGTAAGGCTCCTTTTCATTGACTACAGCTCTGCCTTTAATACCATCATTCCAAATGAACTGATTCCTAAGCTCCAGAACTGGGGCCTTAGCACTCAGGTCTGCAGCTGGATCTTCAACTTAGACCATAAGACAAAGGATCAGAAGTCGGCCATTCGGCCCATCGAGTCTGCTCCGCCATTTTATCATGAGCTGATCCATTCTCCCATTTAGTCCCACTCCCCCGCCTTCTCACCATAACCTTTGATGCCCTGGCTACTCAGATACTTATCAATCTCTGCCTTAAATACACCCAATGACTTGGCCTCCACTGCTGCCTGTGGCAACAAATTCCATAGATTCACCACCCTCTGACTAAAAAAATTTCTTTGCATCTCTGTTCTGAATGGGCGCCCTTCAATCCTTAAGTCATGCCCTCTCGTACCAGCCTCCCCCATCATGGGAAACAACTTTGCCAGATCCACTCTGTCCATGCCTTTCAACATTCGAAATGTTTCTATGAGGTCTCCCCTCATTCTTCTAAACTCCAAGGAATACAGTCCAAGAGCGGACAAATGTTCCTCATATGTTAGCCCTCTCATTCCTGGAATCATTCTAGTGAATCTTCTCTGTACCCTCTCCAACGTCAGCACATCCTTTCTTAAATAAGGAGACCAAAACTGCCCACAGTACTCCAAGTGAGGTCTCACCAGCGCCTTATAGAGCCTCAACATCACATCCCTGCTCCTATACTCTATTCCTCTAGAAATGAATGCCAACATTGCATTCGCCTTCTTCACCACCGACTCAACCTGGAGGTTAACCTTAAGGGTATCTTGTACGAGGACTCCCAAGTCCTGTTGCATCTCAGAACATTGAATTCTCTCCCCATTTAAATAATAGTCTGCCCGTTTATTCCTTCTGCTAAAGTGCATAACCATACACTTTCCAACACTGTATTTCATTTGCCACTTCTTTGCCCATTCTTCCAATCTATCCAAGTCTCTCTGCAGACTCTCTGTTTCCTCAGCACTACCGGCCGCTCCACCTATCTTCGTATCATCAGCAATCTTAGCCACAAAGCCATCTATTCCATAATCCAAATCGTTGATGTACAATGTAAAAAGAAGTGGCCCCAACACTGATCCCTGCGGAACACCACTGGTAACCGGCAGCCAACCAGAATAGGATCCCTTTATTCCCACTCTCCGTTTCCTGCCAATCACCAATGCTCTATCCACGTATGTAACTTTCCTGTAATTCCATGGACTCTTATCTTGTTAAGTAGCCTCATGTGTGGCACCTTGTCAAAGACCTTCTGAAAATCCAAATACACAACATCCACTGCATCTCCCTTGTCTAGCCTACTTGTAATTTTCTCAAAAAATTGTAATAGGTTTGTTAGGCAAGATTTTCCTTTGAGGAATCCATGCTGAGTTCTGCCTATCTTGTCATATGCCTCCAGGTACTTTGTAACCTCATCCTTGACAATCGACTCCAACAACTTCCCAACCACCGATGTCAAGCTAACAGGTCTATAATTTCCTTTTTGTTTCCTTGCCCCCTTCTTAAATAGCGGAGTGACATTTGCAATCTTCCAGTCCTCCGGAACCATGCCAGAATCTATCGACTTTTGAAAGATCATTGCTAATGCCTCCGCAATCTCCATCACTACTTCCTTCAGAACACGAGGGTGCATTACTTCCTCACAGACAGGACCCAGGCTGTAAAATTAGGGGACAAGCTCTCCTCTACAATCACTCTGAGCACCAGTGCCCCACAAGGCTGTGTACTCAGCCCCCTGCTGTTCTCACTGTATTCCCATGATTGTGTAGCCAAGTTTCCATCAAACTCAATATATAAGTTTGCTGATGACACAACAATTGTAGGCCGTATCTCGGGTAATGATGAGTTTGAGTACAGAGAGGAAATTAAGAACCTGGTGGCATGGTGCTGTGACGAGAATACACATAGATTAAGATGTTAGCTGTCCTGTGCTGGCACCAGTGGGATCAGCAGTTGGTCTGCTACCTGTCCTCAGGAGAAAGAGAGATAAGGAAAACAATGGAGCAGCATTTGGAGATGTTAATGAAGGGACGGGAGAGTTTAACGGAAGGAGAGCTGTCAAGATCGGCTCCCCCTTTGAACCCTGAACTGTTTGAAGTGATGGACAGGCGATACCCCAGCACGGGGATAAAAAGGGACAGGTTCGCTAAGGCAGGACACACACGACACCCCGAGGTAACGAGACCCTGGAAGCGGTGCGTCTCCCACAAGTCGGTGGGAAGTTTTGGAAGGCTGGTCGCGGGACCAAGCCATAGACGCACAGGGTGGAAAGGCACGATCGGCGGGAACCTGGTGTGTGTGTCCACCCTTGCCTGGGTGCCAGGTTCACCGCAGAGAAACGATCGAATCTGGAAATGGAGGGGTCACGGTCGGTGACCTCAGAAGACATCACAAAGCGCTCACCCGAAAGCTGACTGCGAAGAATATCGAAGGTCTGTGTGGAAGCCAAATGAATATTCATTCGTTTTGCTCTCTCTCTCCTTCCCCCCCACTGTCCATCGCCACGGCAGTGATTACTGCGAACTGAACTGAATTCAATTGAACTGAACTTTGTGTCACTTTGAAACTGGTCATTTACCCCTAGACGACGATAGAGCTTGATTGATCCTGTTATCCTAATTCTGTGTACATGTGTGTTTATCATTGCTGAACTGTTGCATTTATTATCCTTTTGATTAGAGTACTGTGTTGCTTGTTTCTTTAATAAAACTTTCTTAGTTCTAGTAATCCAGACTCCAACTGAGTGATCCATTTCTGCTGGTTTGGCAACCCAGTTACGGGGTACGTAACAGTGCGAAGACAATAACCTATCCCTCAACGTCAGCAAGACAAAGGAATTGGTTGTTGACTTCAGAAGGAGTAGTGGACCACATGACCCCATTTACATCGGTGGTGCGCAAGTGGAACAGGTCAAAAGCTTTAAGTTCCTTGGGGTCAATATCACAAATGACCTGACTTGGTCCAACCAAGCAGAGTCCACTGCCAAGAAGGCCCACCAGCGCCTTTACTTCCTGAGAAAACTAAAGAAATTTGGCCTGTCCCCTAAAACCCTCACTAATTTTTATAGATGCACTGTAGAAAGCATTCTTCTAGGGTGCATCACAACCTGGTATGGAAGTTGTCCTGTCCAAGACCGGAAGAAGCTGCAGAAGATCGTGAGCATGGCGCAGCACATCACACAAACCAATCTTCTGTCCTTGGACTCACTTTACACCACACACTGTCGGAGCAGTGCTGCCAGGGTAATGAAGGACACGAGCCAGCCAGCCAACACACTTTTTGTCCCTCTCCCCTCCGGGAGAAGGCTCAGGAGCTTGAAGGCTTGTACGGCCAGATTTGGGAACAGCTTCTTTCCAACTGTGATAAGACTGCTGAACGGATCCTGATCCAGATCTGGGCCGTACCCTCCAAATATCCGGACCTGCATCTTGTTTTTTTTGCACTACCTTACTTTCCTTTTTTCTATTTTCTATTTATGATTTATAATTTAAATTTTTAATATTTACTATTGATTTGTAATCTAGGGAGCGGGAAGCGCAGAATCAAATGTTGCTGTGATGATTGTACGTTCTAGTATCAGTTGTTTGGCAACAATAAAGTATAAAGTACATTTTCCTCACATTCTTGCATCTAATGTCTCTTAAAAAGTTTCTAATGTTTCTGACTCTATCACCACCCCAGGCAGTGCATTCCAGACACTCTCCACTCTCTGTTTAAAAAAACTTGCCCCTCACATCTACTTTGAAATTACCCCATCTCACCTTAAATGCATCCCCTCTGATAGTCGACATGTCGACATTCACAGTGCGTTGTGACAGAGAATAGGAATCTCAGGATTGTACCTGCAGACCGCATGCCACTGGCCCAGGATGAGGAATAGGCAGAACAACAAAGGAAGCTTGTGTCTTAGGCAGAGTGTATGTCTGCATCAAGCAGCTGGATGCAGGAAGTGCTAGGGTGAAATTGAAGGGAAATGTGAAAAGAGAATAAAGCATATGCAAGATTATCGGTAAGGGAAATCAGAGCAAATCCAAAGCTGTTTCATACGTGCATAAGATGTAAGAAAACAACAAGAAAAGATCAGGACCACACAAGTTAGAGGATGTGGTCACGCTCTTTCTAAGTCAGCAGTGCAGACAAGGATGATGTTGACGCTGCTGTGACATAGGAGAGGTGTGAGATAGCGATCAGATAAACAGAGTAAAGGGGGAAATGGCAAGGAAGTCAGTAACTCAGGAAACTAACAAATCACTTGGCTACTCTTAAATCCAGTTTGGTTCTTCCAGGAAGCAGGAAGGAAGTAGCAGAGGGTCTGACCTGCATTCAGTCCCCCTTGGCCCCAGGAGAGGTGTCAGAGGTTAAGGGGATGGCACAGTGTGTAACAGGGCGGAAAGAAATTATCTGAGGTATGTCAAGCCAATGCACCTGTGCAAATGGGCAAGTCATTGGACGTTCAAAAAGGCACATGCTCATAGGAACAGTCAGTATGGATTTGTTTAGATTCTGGATGTGAATGATTAAGTTGGTGAATGAATGTTTAGAAAACAGGAACAGGGACACGCAGCAGGAGAAGACGAGAACCAGAATCAGATTTAATATCACTGGCATATGTCATGAAATTCACTATTTTTGCACCAGCAGTACAATGCAATACATAATAATAAAACTGTAGATTACAGAAAGGATATATATAAGTATTAACAAAGTATATAAAGTTAATTTATATAAATAGTGTAAAAAATGTAGTGAGGTAGTGTTCATGGGCTCAATATCAGAAATCTGCTGGTGGAGGGGAAGAAGCTGTACCTGAATTGTTGAGTGTGTGCCTTTAGGCTCCTGTACCTCATCCTGATGGTAGCAATGAGAAGAGGGCATGTCCTGGGTGATAGGAGTCCTTAATGATGGATGCCAGCGTTGCTCCTTGAAGGTGTCCTGGATGCTGGGGAGGCCAGTGTTCAGGATGGAGCTGACTGAGCTCATAACTTTCTGCAACTTCTTTCAATCCTTTGCAGTAGCTCCTCACCACCATACCGGACAGTGATGCAGCCAGTTAGAATGCTCTCCGTAGTACATCTGTAGAAATTTCCTAGAATCTTTGGTGACATACCAAATCTCCTCAAACTCCTAATGAAATATAGCCGCTGTTCTACCTTCTTTGTAACTGCATTGGCATGTTGGGGCCAGGGTAGGTCTTCAGAGATGTTAACACCGAGGAACTTGAAAATGCTCACTCTTTCCACTTCTGATCCCTCTGTGAGCACTGCTGTGTGTTCTCTCATCTAACCTTTTCTGAAGACCACAATCAGTTCTTTGGTCTTATTGAGTGCAAGTTTGTTGTGACGCGACTCAACTAGCTGATCTACTGTATCTTGCTCCTGTGCATCCTGCCATCATGACCTAAAATCCTGCCAACTATTCAAACTCTCCAGCTATCTCCACATCCAATGATCCAATCAATGGACCAGGAAGACTACTTCACTATTCTTGCACTATTTGTTTGTATTTTATACATTATATATCTCTTTTTGTAGCTTACTGTAATTTTCTATATATTGCGCAGTACTGCTGCTACAAAACAACAAACTTCATGTGTTGTTTGATGAGAAACCTAATTCTGAATTCTGATTCTGAACCAGTGATCTGGCTGATCACTCTAGTTAGATCCCTGTTCCAACTGTCTCCACACATGTTGATTCACTCAACCCACGGGCAATATTGAACTCATTATTAACATATAATCTGTCTCCAACTATCTTCTGCGGTGAAAAATTCCACAGGGGTCACCTCTGTCTGGAAAGGAAATTTCTCTTCATCTCTTGGTTAAATACATAGTTGCCCTCTTAACCTTAGTGACTCTAGTCCTGGATTCTCTCAGCATCAGGAACATCCTTCCTGCAAGGAATCTCCCCATTCCTGTTATAACTTTACAGACTTCTAAGATACCCTCTCATTCTTCCAGACCCTAGCAGAGACAAACCTGATGCCAGTGATGTTGTGGGGATGGAACTGGACTCTCTGACGGTGGTGTCTGAAAAGAGGATGCTGTCCAAGTTGCATGCCATCTTGGACAATGTCTCCCATCCACTACATAATGTACTGGGTGGGCACAGGAGTACATTCAGCCAGAGACTCATCCCACCGAGATGCAACACAGATCGTCACAGGAAGTCATTCCTCCCTGTGGCCATCAAACTTTATAACTCCTCCTTTGGAGGGTCAGACACCCTGAGCCAATAGGCTGGTCCTGGACTTATTTCATAATTTACTGGCATAATTTACATATTACTATTTAACTATTTATGGCTTTATTACTATTTATTATTTATGGTGCAACTGTAATGAAAACCAATTTCCCCCGGGATCAATAAAGTACGACTATGACTATGAAATGAAGGTAGATGGTACTGGCTTGGATGAAGAACCTGGGCTGTGCCGAATGGAGTTTCTATGTTTCCATCCTGTTTCCCCCATCATCATTGTAATATTGCCCTTTTTACACGCCTTTTCTACTTCTCTTGTAATCTGTAGTAAACATCCAGTTTGGAGGTCTGTATATAACTCTCATCATTGTCTCTTTATCCTTGCAGTTTCTTAACTACTCACAAGGATTCAACATTTTCTGATCTTATGTCACATCTTTCTAAGGATTTGATTTCATTTTTTATGAATAGAGACCACCTGCCTACCTGCCTGTCCTTTCAATACAATGTATATCCTGTATCTAATGTGTAGACATGGGCCTCCAGGTCTGAGAAACAACACTCGACCATCGCCCTCTGCTTCCTACCACTGACATGGTGGTATAACGTTAAACATGGGCCTCCAGGTCTGAGAAACAACACTCGACCATCGCCCTCTGCTTACTTATAAATTACAAATGTCCCAGGATTGACCCTGTGGTATACCAGTAAACAGAGGCCTCCTGTCTGAGAAACAACACTAGACCATCTTGTTGTACTTGCTACCACTGAGCTAGTTATGAATCCAGTCCACTTCCTCCCCCTGATCCCATGCAATCTGACCTTTCAGACTAGTTTGTCATAAAGGACCTTCTCAAAGGCCTTGCTAAGGTCCATGTAAACCACATAAGAGATAGGAGCAGAATTAGGCCATTTGGCTCATTGTATCTGTTCTGCCATTTCATCATGGCTGATCCAATTTTCCTCTCAGCACGGTGAAAGGCCTTGATAGAGTGGATGTAGAGGGGATGTTTCCTATGATGGAGAGTCTAAGACCAGAGTGGAGTCCTTTTAGAACAGAGAGAGGAGGTATTTCTTTAGCTGGAGAGTGATGAATCTGTGGAATTCTTTGCCACAGGCAGCTGTGGGGGCCAAGTCTCTCTGTCTATTTCAGGCAGAGTTTGATAGATTCCTGATTGGTCAGGACATGAAGGGATAAGGGGAGAAAGTAGGAGATTCAACTATATTTCCTTCATCTACCTTCTTGATTACTTCTTCAAAGAACTCCAAGAGATTTGTCAGATGTGACATCCCACCTGCAAAGCCATGCTGACTGTCCCAAACTGGAACCTGTCTCTATGAATGTTTCTTTCCTTGGCAGTGAAGTGATGAATGCAGGGTTGATTGCAATATTTAAGAGTGGTTTGGATAGTAAATGCATGGGAGGAGTATCTAGGGCCATAGCCCAGATGCAGGTCAATGGGACTTGGCAGAATCATAGTTCGGCACAGACTAGATGGGCCAAATAGCCAGTGCTCTAGTACATTCCCATCACGTGAGGTACACTGGTGGTGGTGTCAGCAGTGGGGCTGTGGAAAGTTCACCCGTCTATGAGTCAGAAGGCCAGGCCCCACAGCGGAGGGTTGGATCACATGATACAGAGCTCTGCTTTCTGTCTCTCAGCTGTGATATTGACCCACGGTCTGGGACACTCCCTGGGCAGCCTGCAGGAGATCACCACTGACTTTATTTAAAAAGAGGAGGTATTCCTATATTATAACAGTGACTGCAGTTAAAATGAGCTTCACTTTGGAATATCAAGAGGCACAAATCCTCTTCCTTCTGCTTCAGATGAGCAGTTCTCATGGGGTTCAAATGACACCAGGATTGTTCCTCATTTCCCCATGACTCAGTAATCATGGTGGAGGTTTGGGCTGCGTTTGTGGCCAGGTTATGAGGAAGTGGGAGGTAATTGAGGCATGGATGAGGGAGTGATTGGAAGTTTGTACAAATGATCTACAAACATTGACCAGCTATCACCCTCTACAAAAAGTGGATAGTTCAATGACTCAGAGTCCCCTCCAGTAACATCCCCACCACTGATGTCATACTCACTGGCCTCTCGGTCCCTGGCTTTTTTTGCTACCCTTTTTAAATAACGATACCACGTTAGCAACTCTTCAGTCCTCTAGAACCTCACCTGTGGCCAGAGTTAGAGCAACAATCTCTGATGGGGCTTCTACAGGACCCTGTATACCTGTGTCACCAGTGTTAAGAAATTACAGATCTGTATTCCCGGATCCCTTTGTTCCTCCGCACACCTCAGTCACCTACCCTTCACTGTTTAAGTCCTGCCCTGGTTTGTGCTCCCAAAGTGCAACACTTCACACGTGTCTCCTGTCATGAAACTTGTTATGTGGCAGCAGCATAGTGCAATACATAATAATAAAAAACTGTAATTTACTGTAAATATATCTTTAAAAAATAATTAGAGCAAAAATAGGGGGAAAAAAAGGAAACAAGAGTACATGGGACAATGTCCATTCAGAAATCTGATGGTGGAGGGGGAGAAGCTGTTTCTGAATCGTTGAGCGTGTCTTCAGGCTCCTCTATCTGCTTCCTGGAGGTAGCAATGAGAAGATGGCATGTCCTGGGTGATGGAGCTCCTTTATGATGGTGCCACCTTTTTGAGACATTGTCTTTTGAAGGTGTCCTGGATGCTGGGGAGGCTAGTGCCCATGATGGAGCTGAGTTTACAACTTTCTGCAGCTTATTTTGACCCTGTGCTTTCATCCCCCCCCCCTTGCCATGCCAGATGATGATGCTTCCAGTTTGAATGCTGTAAATCTATAGAAGTTTATACAGTCTGCAGAACCAGCCTCCAAGGAGAAAAAAAGTCCCCTTATTTCTGCTTTAGGTGGGTGACCCCTCATTTCTGCATGGTGACCCTTCATTCTGGTTTCTCCCAGTAGGGTATACATCCTCTCCACATCCTGTCAAGACCCTATAGCATTTTAGATTTCAGTGAAGACCCCTTTTCACTCTTCTGAAATCCGGTAAACTAAAGTCTTGTCTGTCCAAGCATTCCTCAGAAGACAAATTGTTCATTCAAGGACATCAGACTGGCAAATCAAATCTGAACTGTGAACAAGCCATCAAAATCCCCTTCTTAAAGAGGAACTGAAAGTGTATACAGTGTTCCAACAATATTCGAGATATGCAGTACAGTATGAATCATAACCTCCTTACTTCTGAAGTCAATTCCAGTCATATTAAGCTTAGGTTAATTTTGCCTAGGTATCCTAAATACTTCTTGTACCCACTCACAACCTTTTGAAAATCGTTCACTAGGAAACCCAAATCCATCCGCAGCTCAAAGTTCTCGTTACTTAGATCATCATCATCATTACGTGCCGTGTCATATAACATGAGTGATCATAGTCTTCCATCTATCTTTAATCTGTCTTTCCATCTCTCGTTCTTATTCTTTTCTCTATCCATGACCACGATTGTTCTTTGCAAATCTATCTACAGAAGTGGTTTGTCATTGCCTTCTTCTGTGCAGTGTCTTTACAAGACGGGTGACCCCAGCCATTAGCAATACTTTTCAGAGATTGTCTGGCATCAGTTGTCACATAACCAGGACTTGTGATATATGACCATAAGACATAGGAGAAGAATTAGGCCATTCAGACCATCAAATGCACTCTGCCTATTCATCATGGCTGATCCCACATTCCATTGAACCCCATACACCTACCCTCTCACTATATCCCTTGATGCTCTGACCAATCAGGAACTTATCAACTTCCACTTTGAATATACCCACAGACTTGGCCTCCACTGCAGTCTGTGGCAGAGCATTCCACAGATTCACCACCCTTTGGTTAAAAAATTCCTCCTCCTGTTCTATGTACTAGCTACTCATACAACCATCCACCACCTGCTCCCATGGCTTCACATGACCCTGATCATGGGGCTAAGTAGGTGCTACACCTTGCCCAAGGGTGACATGTAGGCTAGTGGAGGGAAGAAGCAACCTACACCTCTTTAGTTAGAGACGTATCTCCACCTTGCCACCCATGTTATTTAGATACTCATGTTATTTTTCCATCAGCATGGACAATTTCACTTTTTCCCACTCTTTGCCCACTCGCCTAGCCTATCGATATCCCTTTGTTGCCTCCTTATTTTCACAACTTAATTGCCCACTTACCTCTACGTCATCAGCAAGTTTACCAACTGCAACTTCAGTCACATTATCCAACTCTTCAGACACTAAGGCAATCTTTGCGCTCACTTCTTGTTGCATTTGACTGAACAGAAAAGTACCTATTATTGCCCACTGTGTTTCCTGTTTGCCAGCCAAACATCTATCCACACCAACACGTTCCTGCCTACAAGCTTTTAGTTTCAACAGAAACCTTTAATCCAGCAGCTTTTAAACGGCTTCTATAAGTCCAACTGCAGGACAACAACTGGTTCTCCAACATCCACTGCTCCTCACACCGGTTCTGTCCCTTGCCATCCTTTCGCTCTTAGTATGTCTATAGAAACCGTTGGGGTTGTTTTTCATCATGTCTGCTAGAGCAAACTTTATATACCCCTTTAGCCCTCCTGAGTTCTCTCTCAAATGTTTTTTGCATTTCTTATACCTCCCCAAGTGCTTCATTTGTTCCTTCCTACCTATACCTGCTATGCACCACCTCCTTCTTCTTCACCAGTGCCTCAATATCCTTTGAAAACCCAAGGTTCCCTAAATCTGTTAGCCTTGTCTTTTATTTTTCCAAGAACATACGAATTCTGTATTCTCAAAATTTTACTTTTGAAGGCCTTTCAATTTCCAAGTACACATTTGCCAGCAAACAACTTGTCCCCACCTACACGTTCAGATGTCAGCACGATTGCCCTTTCTAACATTCAGAATCTCATCCCAAGGACCAGACCTATCCTCCTCCATAATTATCTTGAAACTGCTGATGACACAAAGGTTGGCGGTGTTGTGATAGTGTGGAGGGCTGTCAGAGTTTACAGCGGGACACTGATACGATGCAAAACTGGGCTGAGAAGTGGCAGATGGAGTTTAACCCAGATAAGTGTGAGGTGGTTCATTTTGGTAGGTCAAATATGATGGCAGAATATAGCATTAATGGTAAGACTCTTGACATGGTGGAGGGTCACGGAGATCTTGGGGTGTGAGTCCATAGGACACTCAAAGCTTCTGTGCAGATTGACTCTGTGGTTAAGAAGGCATACAGTGTATTGGCCTTCATCAATCGTGGGATTGAGTTTAAGAGCCGAGAGGTAATGTTACAGCTACATAGGACCCTGGACAGACCCCACTTGGAGTACTGTGCTCAGTTCTGGTCACCTCACTACAGGAAGGATGTGGAAACTATAGAAAGGATGCAGAGGATATTTACAAGGATGTTGCCTGGATTGGGGAGCATTCCTTATGAGAATAGGTTGAGTGAACTTGGCCTTTTCTCCTTAGAGCGATGGAGGGTGAGAGGTGACCTGATAGAGGTGTATAAGATGATGAGAGGAATTGATCGTGTGGATAGTCAGAGGCTTTTTCCCGGGGCTGAAATGGCTAGCACGAGAGGGCATAGTTTTAAGGTGCTTGGAAGTAGGTACAGAGAAGATGTCAGGGGTAAATTTTTTACCCAGAGAGTGGTGAGTACGTGGAACGGGCTGCCAGCGACGGTGGTGGAGGCAGATACGATAGGGTCTTTTAAGAGACTCCGGGACAGGTACATAGAGCTTAGAAAAATAGACGGCTATGTGTAACCTTAGGTAATTTTTAAAGTAAGTACATGTTCAGCACAGCATTGTGGGCCGAAGGGCCTGTATTGTGCTGTAGATTTTCTATGTTTCTATGTGTCTAATTATCGATCCTTGCAGTACCCAGGTAGCCAAACACCGACCCCTGTTGTACCCAGATAGCCAAACGCCGACCCCTACTGTACACAGGTAGCCAAACACCGATCCCCGCTGTACCCAGGTAGCCAAACACCAATCCCTGTTGTACCCAGGTAGCCAAACACCGACCCCTGTTGTACCCAGGTAGCCAAACACCGATCCCTACTGTACCCAGGTAGCCAAACACCGATCCCTGCAGTACCCAGGTAGCCAAACACCGACCCCTGTTGTACCCAGGTGGCCAAACACCAATCCCTGTTGTACCCAGGTGGCCAAACACCGATCCCTGTTGTACTCAGGTGGCCAAACGCCGATCCCTGTTGTACCCAGGTAGCCAAACGCCGATCCCTGTTGTACCCAGGTAGCCAAACACCGATCCCTGTTGTAACCAGGTAGCCAAACACCGACCCCTGTTGTACCCAGGTAGCCAAACGCCGATCCCTACTGTACCCAGGTAGCCAAACGCCGATCCCTGTTGTACCCAGGTAGCCAAACACCGATCCCTGCTGTACCCAGGTAACCAAACACCGATCCCTGCTGTACCCAGCTAGCCAAACACCGACCCCTGTTGTACCCAGGTAACCAAACACCGATCCCTGCTGTGCCCAGGTAGTCAAACACCGACCCCTGTTGTACCCAGGTAACCAAACACCGATCCCTGCTGTACCCAGGTAGCCAAACACCGACCCCTGTTGTACCCAGGTAGCCAAACACCAACTCCTACTGTACCCAGGTAGCCAAACACCAATCCCTGTTGTACCCAGGTAGCCAAACACCGACTCCTACTGTACCCAGGTAACCAAACACCGATCCCTGTTGTACCCAGGTAGCCAAACGCCGACCCCTGTTGTACCCAGGTAACCCAAACACCGACCCCTGTTGTACCCAGGCAGCCAAACACCGATCCCTGCTGTACCCAGGTAGCCAAACACCGACCCCTGTTGTACCCAGGTAGCCAAACACCAACTCCTACTGTACCCAGGTAGCCAAACACCGATCCCTGTTGTACCCAGGTAGCCAAACACCGACTCCTACTGTACCCAGGTAACCAAACACCGATCCCTGTTGTACCCAGGTAGCCAAACACCGACCCCTGTTGTACCCAGGTAGCCAAACGCCGACCCCTGCTGTACCCAGGTAGCCAAACGCCGACCCCTGTTGTACCCAGGCAGCCAAACGCCGATCTCTGTTGTACCCAGATAGCCAAACACCGACCCCTACTGTACCCAGATAGCCAAACACCGACCCCTGCTGTATCCAGGTAGCCAAACACCGACCCCTACTGTACCCAGGTAGCCAAACACCGACCCCTACTGTACCCAGATAGCCAAACACGGACCCCTGCTGTACCCAGGTAGCCAAACACCGACCCCTACTGTACCCAGGTAGCCAAACACCGACCCCTGCTGTACCCAGGTAGCCAAACACCGACCCCTCCTGTACCCAGGTAGCCAAACACCGATCCCTGTTGTACCCAGGTAGCCAAACACCGACCCCTGTTGTACCCAGGTAGCCAAACACCGATCCCTGTTGTACCCAGGTAGCCAAACACCGACCCCTGTTGTACCCAGGTAACCAAACACCGATCCCTGTTGTACCCAGGTAGCCAAACACCGACCCCTGTTGTACCCAGGTAGCCAAACACCGATCCCTGTTGTACCCAGGTAGCCAAACACCGATCCCTGTTGTACCCAGGCAGCCAAACGCCGATCTCTGTTGTACCCAGATAGCCAAACACCGACCCCTGCTGTACCCAGGCAGCCAAACACCGACCCCTGTTGTACCCAGGCAGCCAAACGCCGATCTCTGTTGTACCCAGGTAGCCAAACACCGACCCCTGTTGTACCCAGGTAGCCAAACACCGACCCCTGTTGTACCCAGATAGCCAAACACCGACCCCTGCTGTACCCAGGTAGCCAAACACCGACCCCTGTTGTACCCAGGCAGCCAAATGCCGATCTCTGTTGTACCCAGATAGCCAAACACCGACCCCTGCTGTACCCAGGTAGCCAAACACCGACCCCTACTGTACCTAGGTAGCCAAACACCGAGCCCTACTGTACCCAGATAGCCAAACACCGACCCCTGCTGTACCCAGGTAGCCAAACACCGACCCCTACTGTACCCAGGTAGCCAAACACCGACCCCTGTTGTACCCAGGCAGCCAAACGCCGATCTCTGTTGTACCCAGATAGCCAAACACCGACCCCTGTTGTACCCAGCTAGCCAAACACCGACCCCTACTGTACCCAGATATCCAAACACCGACCCCTGCTGTACCCAGGTAGCCAAACACCGACCCCTACTGTACCCAGGTAGCCAAACACCGACCCCTACTGTACCCAGATAGCCAAACACCGAGCCCTGCTGTACCCAGGTAGCCAAACACCGACCCCTACTGTACCCAGGTAGCCAAACTCCGACCCCTACTGTACCCAGATAGCCAAACACCGACCCCTGCTGTACCCAGGTAGCCAAACACCGACCCCTACTGTACCCAGATAGCCAAACACCGACCCCTGCTGTACCCAGGTAGCCAAACACCGACCCCTACTGTACCCAGGTAGCCAAACACCGATCCCCGTTGTACCCAGGTAGCCAAACACCGACCCCTGTTGTACCCAGGTAACCAAACACCGATCCCTGCTGTACCCAGCTAGCCAAACACCGATCCCTGCTGTACCCAGGTAGCCAAACACCGACCCCTGTTGGCTGAGATGGGAGAGGCTGCGCATGCAACTGTTGCTCAGGTGTTTCACCAGTCGTGGCTTTATGGGAGAGTGGTGAAGAGAAAGGCACTATTGAAAAAACTCACATGAAATCTTTTGATGGTAGAGGGTAAAATGAATGCAGCAAAATCCAACCTGATACAGTATGACCTGGGAGATTGGTTTTCCAACAAGACAATGACTCCAGCATAAAGCCAAAACTACACAGGAATGGCTTAAAAACAACAAAGTTAATGGCCTGGAGTGGCCAAGTCAGAGTCCAGACCTCAATCCAATTGAGAATTTGTGGCTGGACTTGAAAAGTGTTGTTCACTCATGATCCCCATGCAATCTGAGAGCGCTCAAGCAGTTTTGTAAAGAAGAAAGGGGGAAAATTGCAGTGTCCAGATGTGCAAAGCTGATAGAGACCTATCCACACAGACTCAAAGCTGTAATTGCTGCCAAAGGTGCATCTACTAAATACTGACCTGAAGGGGGTGAGTATTTATGCAATCAATTATTTTGTGTTTCATATTGGTAGTTAGGTTCCTAAAGTTGTCATAGCTGGAGGTGGTAGTGGTGATAAGCTCCCACTACCTATAAAGTGCTCCAAATAGCGTGCGACTCTAACAGCCTCTGACACCCAAGTCCAATTCTCGGCCTTCATGTGTGGCTTAGCTACTAGGCCCGGCAGAACTGTTTCTACTGACAGGAGAAGGGGCAAAGGTGGACCACTGGCGTCTCAAAACCAGTTGCTTCAGGCAGGTGGAGCTCATCAGCCGTGGACGGCAGCCCGCCTAGGAGAAGGAAAACTCTGATTTTAAACCCCTGCTGCCTTGCGGCCATACTCACCCATGGGAAAGGCTTCGGGAGTAAACCCCGAGGAAGAAATCCAAAGCCGAGGTCCCTAAGGCAGTTTGATGTTGTTTTCAGCTTCACTCTGGCAACCTCTGCGATGACGCTGGTGCCAAGACGTATCAGCTACATCAGAGAAGTGGAGGGGGGGAACACGCTACATGGGCAACAGCCGGTTCTTCAAATCTTCCCACCCAGGCTTGCGCCCTGGATAGGATACAGTCCACCAGAGGCACAGCCCATGAGCCCCCGGGATTGACGGCTGCCTATTATCGGTAACTAATTTAGATCACTTTGGGGAGATCTGTTTTCAGTATCAAAAAAGGCCAAATTAAATCCACTGTGATTCAATGTTGTAAAACAATGAAGCATGAACACTTCCGGGGGTGGGGGGTGAATACTTTTTATAGCCATTGTATTATCCTTAACTCCATGTACTCTAATTTGTTCACCAACTTCTTGTAAGGGCCCTTACTGAAAGACCTCTGAAAATCTAAGTACATTGCATCCAGTGATTCCCCCTTATCTATTTGGTTAATCACAGCCTCAAATAAGTCTGGTACAATAGTCAAACATAATATCCCTTCCCAAGTCCATTTGACTCTGCACAATTCTCAGCAACTTTTCATACAACTTCAACATAACTTTCCAACTCCTGTGCTCAAAATTCTGATCTATGAAGGCCAATGTAAGAGAAGCTCTCCTTCTGACTCTACCATGACACCACTTACAAGGAATTATGGATCTGTATTCCCAAATTCCTCTATTCTACTGCACTCCTCAGTGCCCAGCCGTTCACTGTGAAAGTCCTACCCTAGTCTGTCCTCCCAAAATGCATCATTTCACACTTGCCTGCATTTCTCTAGCTTTCCGCTCTGGGAGTGGAAGACATTCCCAGCCAGACCTGCTGGACATGTCCTCCTGCACTGCCCTTCACATTTAATATCCATCTGCTTTGTCCACGTTCTCAGTCTTGAACTGCTCCAGTTCATTGATTGACCAGTTAACCTTGTTTGCAGTTTATGCTTAAAGAGTACTCATTTGTCACACGTACACTGGAATGTGTCGCTTGCATCAGTGACCTACACAGTTTGAAGATTACCTGGGAGCAGCCCACAAGTATTACAATGCTTACGGTGCTTTCATGACATGTCCACAATTTACTAACCTTAACCTGTATGTCTAGATTGTGGGAGGAAACAGGAGCACCTGGAGGAAACTCACGCAGTCACAGGGAGAATGTACAAACTTCTTACAGAGAGGGAACTGAGCCCTGACCTTACAGCTGCTGTTGTTAAGTGTTACGCTAGCCACAATGTCACAGTGACACTCCATGGTTACCTGAGCAGAGACGTTCTCTGCCCCAACCTACCTGTATCAATAAGTAATACGCTGTAAGGTTTCATTGCTAATGTCATGCCTTCTCTGTAATGATCCACTGCTGAGGTACTGGTTTCTCTGTAGCAGCAATGTTTGGGTTATGACTGGAGATAATGGGGCATGCTAGCCAATGAGCAGGATGCTGTTCTTTCCTGTATGTCTGGGAGCCGGGAATTCGCGGGTCTTTTGCTGGGGAGAGATGAGAAGAGAAGACTCGAATGGAGAGAATTGGTAGACCTCGGATGGAGTGGACTTGGAGCAAGAGTCTGAAGGTCAGCGACGATTGGAGGAGGTTGATGGTGGACGGATGGCCTTATCAGTGAGCTCCAACGTTTGTGCATTAGACTGTTTCATGAGAATGGGCCTTTATTCTTTTTCTTGTTTTCTTTACTAACCACATAGTCAAAGTAAGAATTATAAACCTCAATCGTTTAATCGCATATTGTGTACTGTTTGTTATTTCGTGGTACTGATTTGTAACAGGGGACACATCACGCAGCACCCACCCAAACGAGATTTCTTAAGTTTGGTCGGGCCGGGGGCTATCACCCCCTATATTAAACCGCCAGCCGAACTGAGAGTTACAGTTACAAGCTTTGTTTATCTCCTTCCTATTTCTCCTGAGAAACGCTCTGCCCCAGACTGTGGTGGAGGCTAAGTCTGTGGGTATATTTAAAGCGGAACTTGATAGATTCCTGATTGGTCAGGGCATCAAGGGATATGGTGAGGGGCAGGTGTGGGGTTGAATGGGATCTGGGATTACCCGTGATGGAATTGCAGGGCAGACTCGATGTCTTATGGTCTTATGATACAGGCCAGAGTCATCAAATGCTCCTGATCCATTAGCTCTTTCATTCCCAGAATCATTCTTGTAAACCTCCCCTCCAATGCCAGCACACCTTTTCTTAGATAAGGCATCCAAAACTGCTCACAATACTCCAAGTGCAGCCTGACTAGTGCCTTATAAAGCCTCAGCATTATCTCCTTGTTTTTATATTCTATTCCCATTGAAATAAATGCTTACATTGCATTTGCCTCCTTTACCACAGAATCAACCTGTGAATTAACCTTCTGGGAGTCGTGCACAAGGACTCCTAAGTCCCTTTGCACCTCTAATGTTTGAATTTTCTCACCATTTAGAGAACAGGCCGCACTATTGTTTATTTTACCAAAAAGCATTATCATACATTTCCCAACACTGTATTCCATCTGCCATTTTTTGTCCATTCTGCTGCAATTGCATTGCTTCCTCAACACTACCTGCACCTCCACCTCTCTTTGTATCATCTATAAACTTTGCCACAAAGCCATCAATTCCACTATCTAAATCATTAACAAACAATGTGAAAAGTAATGGTCCCAATACTGATCCCAGAGGAACAACACATCACTGAGAGCCAACTAGAAAAGGCCCCATTTATTCCCACTCGCTATATCCTACCTGTCAGCCATTCCTCTATCCTTGCTGTAACACCATAGGATTTTATCTTATTAAGCAGCCTCATCTGAGGCACCTTATCAAGTGCCTTCCAAAAATCTAAGTAAGTGACATCCACTGCTTCTCCTTTGTCCACCCTGCTTGTTACTTCCATGAAGAATTCTAACGGATTTGTCAGGCAACATTTCCCTTTACTGAAACCATGCTGACTTTGACTTATTTTATCATTAGTCTCCAAGTACCCCGAAACCTCATCTTTAATAATGGAATCCAACACTTTCCCACGCTAGGCTAACTGGTCTATAATTTCCTCTCCTTTGTCTTCCTCCCTTCTTGAAGAGTGGAGTGACATTTGCAATTTTCCAGTCCTTTATCATAGGCATTTTTTTGGTCTCGTGAGACCATGGATTTACGCCTTGGAAGGTTTCCAGGGCGCAGGCCTGGACAAGGTTGTACAGAAGACTGGCAGTTGTCCATGCTGCAAGTCTCCCCTCTCCACGCCACCGATATTGTCCAAGAGAAGGGCATTAGGACCCATACAGCTTAGCACCAGTGTCATTGCAGAGCAATATGTGGTTAAGTGCCTTGCTCAAGGACACAACACATTGCCTCAGCTGAGGCTCGAACTCATGACCTTCAGATCACTAGACAAACGCCTTAACCATTTGGCCAAGTGCCAACACTACTCCTTCACCAGTACTTTAGGACCATCAGAATCAAGTGATTCTTGAAAGAATACGACCAATGCATCCATTATCTCTTCAGCAATCTCTGAGATGTTTGTCCATTTGGTCCAGGTGACTTATCCGCCTTAAGACCTTTGAGTTTGCCTTGCACTTTTTCCTTTGTAATATCAATGGCACTCACTCCTGCTCCCTGACACTCACGGACCTCTGGCGTACAGCTGGTGACTTCCACAGTGAAGACTGAGGCAAAGTACTTAGTAAGTTCACCTGCCATTCCTTTATCTCACCAACATCATTTTTCAGTGGTTCAATATTAATTCTCACCTCCCTTTTATTCTTTATATAACTGAAAAAACTTTTAGTATCTTGCTTTATATTATCAGTTAGTTTGCCCCCATATTTCATCTATTCCCTTCTTACAGCTTTTTTAGTTGCCTGTTCTTGGATTTTAAAAAAACTTCCTAATCATCCAACTTCCCACCCACTTTTACTACTTTATATGCCCTTTCCTTGGCTTTTATGCAGTCCTTAACTTCCCTTGCCAGCCACGGTTGCCTACTCCTACCATTTGAGAACAACTTCTTCTGTAGGTCATATCTATCCTGCGCCTTGTGAACTCCAATCCACCTGGGCAAGCTTCTCTCTCATGCCTCTGTAATTCCCTTTATTCCACTGTGAGACTGATACATGTGAGTGATGCTCTCCGTCTCCAATTGTAGTATGATTTCAATCACATTACGATCACTGCCTCCTCAGAGTTCCTTTACATTAAGCTGATTTATAAGATCTGGATTATTACACAACACCCAATCTAAGATAACCTTTCCTCAAGTAGGCTCAAGCACAAACTGTTCTAAAAAGCCATCTCACATGCATTCAACCAATTGTCTCTCTTTTGCGATCCAACACTAACCGGATTTTCCCAATCCTGTTGCAAATTGAAGTCCCCCATTACATTTACTACATGCCCTTTCCAGCTCCCTTTGCAATCTCAAGCCCACATCTGGAGATCTTGAGAATGAGTCCTATATAAGATTTTCATAATGGTTTGTTTACTTTTGCAGTTTCTGAACTCCACCCACAAAGATTCAACATTCTCTGACTCTATATCACCTCTTTCTAAAGATGTAATTCCATCTCTTACCAACAGAGCCACACACTGCCTATGCCTTCCTGCCTGTCCTTTTGATACAAACTATATCCTTTAATGTTAAACTCCCAATTATGGCCTTCTTTTAGCCACGACTCAGTGATTCCCACAACGTCATACCAACAGTCTCTAGTTGTGCCACGAGTTCATCCATCTTATTCCGAATGCTGTGTGCATTTAAATACAGCATCTTCAGTCCTGCATTATTCGCCCTTATGAATTTTTCCTCTGTGGTACAACTTATCTCTTTGCTCTCCGCAGATGTACTCAATCAATTGCTTGTCCTTTGTTACATTCCTATTACATATTATATCGTCTACTTTGTTACGTACCCTGTAACTGGGTTGCCAAACCAGCAGAAATGGATCACTCAGTTGGAGTCTGGATTACTAGAACTAAGAAAGTTTTATTAAAGAAACAAGCAACACAGTACTCTAATCAATAGGATAATAAATGCAACAGTTCAGCAATGATAAACACACATGTACACAGAATTACGATAACAGGATCAATCAAGCTCTGTCGTTGTCTAGGGGTAAATGACCAGTTTCAAAGTGACACAAAGTTCAGTTCAATTTAGTTCAGTTCAGTTCGCAATAATCGCTGCCGTGGGAGATGGACAGTGGGGGGAAGGAGAGAGAGAGCAAAACGAATGAATATTCAAACGGCTTCCACACAGACCTTCGATATTCTTCACAGTCAGCTTTCGTGCGAGCCCTTTGTGATGTCATCTGAGGTCACTGACCGTGACCCCTCTGCTTCCAGATTCGATCGTTTCTCTGCGGTGAACCTGGCACCCAGGCAAGGGTGGACACACACCAGGTTCCTGCTGATTGTGCCTTTCCACCCTGTACGTCTATGGCTTGGTTCTGCGACCAGCCTTCCAAAACTTCCCACCGACTTGTGGGAGATGCACCGCTTCCAGGGTCTCGTTACCTCGGGGTGTCGTGTGTGTCTTGCCTTAGCGAACCTGTCCTTTTTTATCCCCCTGCTGGGGTATCGCCTGTCCATCACTTCAAACAGTTCAGGGTTCAAAGGGGAGCCGATCTTGACAGCTCTCCTTCCATTAAACTTTCCCGTCCCTTCATTAACATCTCCAAATGCTGCTCCATTGTTTTCCTTATCTCTCTTTCTCCTGAGGACAGGTGGCAGACCAACTGCTGATCCCACTGGTGCCAGCACAGGACAGCTAACATCTTAATCTATGTGTATTCTCGTCACAACTTGTAAACCTGCTGGCTCATCCTCAGCTCTATCATCCTGGTTCCCATCCCCCTGCCAGATCAGTTTAAACCACTCCCAGCAGCCCTTGTAAACCTGGACTTGCTGGAGCTTAGAAGAATGAGGGGGGAACTCATTGGATCCTATTGAATGTTGATAGGCCCTGATACAGTGGATGTGAAGAGGATGTCTCCTATAGTGGAGGAATCTAGGACAGAGGGCACAGCTTCAGAATAGAGAGAGGTTCACTTAGAACATAGATGAGGGAGAATTGCTTCACCCACAGTTTGGTGAATCTGTGGAATTCTTTGCCATGAACTGTTATGGAGGACAAGTCATTGGGTGTATTTAAAGTGGAGGTTTGTAGATTCTTGATTAATCAGGGTGTCAAAGGTAACGGGGAGAAGGCAGGAGAATGGGGTTGAGAGGGATGATAAATCAGCCATGGTGGAATGGCTGAATAGATGTAAAGGGCTGAATTATGCTCCTATATTTTATGGTCTTATTGTCTTCAACCTGATACTTTAACTCAGTTTCTCTTCCCACTAAGGCTGCCTGATCTGAGTGTTTTTAGCAGTTTCTGGTTTTATTGCAGGTTTTCAACATCTGCAGTTCATCTCTGACTCCTTCTTTAGAGAATTCAGCAAGTTCATGCCTGAGGTTACACCTCATTCTGATGACACTCACCACAGGGAAGCAACCCCTTTCTCTCACCACCTCAGTGACAATTAAAACTAAATTTAGCACCGTAATAAGATGGGTTTAAGGGGTGTTATGACCCACAGCTGCCAGGGTTAGTTAAACCAGCGAGAAAATGGTTAATTACACTGTAGCCACTTTATTAGCTATGCTCTGTAACTAATCAAGCGACCACTGAGTGTCTGTTCATGGTCTTCTGCTGCTGGAGCTCATCCACTTCAAGGTGTGATGTGTTGTTCATTCAGAGATGCTTCTTCTTCACACCACTGTTGTAATGTGTGGTTATTTGAGTTACTGTCACCTTCCTGTCAGCTTGAACCAGTCTGGCCATTCTCCTCTGATCTCTCTCATCAACAAGGTGTTTTAGCCCACTGGATTAGACATTGGCTTTGTGGGAGAAGATAGAGAGTGGAAGTAGATGATTGCCTCTTTGACTGAAGGCTTGTGACTTGTGGTGTTCCACAGGAATTGATGCGGGAACCGTTGTTGTTTATCATCTATATCAACAATCTGGATGATAGTTTGGCTACAAGCTTCAATGGCTGAGATGGGAGAGACGGTGCAAACAACAATTGTTACCCAGGTGCTTCACCAGTCACAGCTTTATGGGAAAAGTTACTGTTGAAAAAATCTCAGCTAGAGTTTGCCAGAAGGCATGTTCGAGACTCTGAAGTCAGCTGGAAGTAGATTCTATGGTTTGGTAAAACCAAAATTGAGCGTTTTGGCCACCAGATTAAATGCTATGTTTTGCGTAAGCCAAACACTGCACATCATCAAACAAACACCATTTCTACCATGAAGCATGGTGGTGGCTGCATCATGCTGTGGGGATGCTTCACTGCAGCAGGCCCTGGAAGGCTTGTGAAGGTCGAGGGTAAAATGAATGCAGCAAACTACAGGGAAATCCTGGAGGAAAACCTGATGCAGTCTGTAAAGGGAACTGCGACTTGGGAGAAGATTTGTTTTCCAGTGAGACAATGACCCCAAGCATAAAGCCAGAGCTACACAGGAAAGGCTTAAAATCAACAATGTTAATGGCCTGGAGCAGCCAAGTCAAAGTCCAGACCTCAATCCAATTAAGAGTTTGGAGCTGGATTTGAACAGGGCTGTTCACTCACAATCTCCATGTAATCTGACAGAGTTTGTAAAGAAGAATGAGGAGAATTTGTTGTGTCCAGATGTACAAACCTATCCACACAGACTCAAGGCTGTAATTGCTGCCAAAGGTGCATCTACTAAATACTGATTTGAAGGGGGTGAATACATATGTGATCAATTATTTTATGTTTTAAATTTATGATTAACTTAGATCACTTTGTAGAGACCTACTTCCACTTTGACACAGAAGAGTCTTTTTCTTATGATCAGTGTAAACATTAGCCAAATTAAATGCACTGCACTGTGATTCAATGTTGTGAAACAATAAAGCATGAAAACTTCCGGGGGTGGGGGGAAATACTTTTTACAGGCGCTGTACAAGGACGCTGTCAGAACAGGATGACCTGAGTTATACGGAAAGATTGTATAGATGTTAGGACTTCATTCCCTGGAATGTAGAAGATCGTGAGGAGATTTGACAGAGATATACAGAATTATGAGGGTATAGCTAGGGTAAATGCAAGCAGGCTTTTTCCACTGAGGTTGGGTGGGACTACAACTGGAGATCATGGGTTAAGGGTGAAAGGTGAAAAGTTAAGGGCAGCGTGAGGGAAATCTTCTGTACTCAAAGAGTTCTGAGAGTATGGAACGAGCTGCCAGCACAAGTTGAGCATGTGAGCTCGATTTCAATGTTGAAACGAAGTTTGGATAGGTACATGAGAGTAGGGATATGGAGGGCTCAGGTCCCTGTGCAGGTCAATGGAGTAGTCAGTTTAAATGATTTGGCATGGATTAGATGGACCAAAAGGCCTGTTTCTGTGTTGTACCTTTCTATGACTCTAACCACTGCTCACTGGACGTGTTTGTTTCTCACACCAATCTCTGTAAACTCTAGAGACTATTGTGTGTGAAAATCCCAGGAAATCAGCAGTTTCTGATATACTCAAACCGCCCTGTTGGGAACCAACAATCATTCCACAGTCAAAGTTACTTAGATCAAATTTCTTCCCCATTCTGATATTTGGTCTGAACAACAACTGAACCTCTTAACCACATCTGCATGCTTTGAGGTACTGCCATATGATTGGCTGATTATCTATTTGCAAAAACAAGCTGGTGTACAGGTGTACCTCGTAAAGTCACCACTCAGTGTATAGCCAGAGATGACTGCTCTGCTGTGTAGACCAAGTCCATGATACATGGTGAGAAAGGAAAACCACTAGATATCGGTAACCGTGGAAAGTCACCAAAGACACACTGCTTCCTTTCCATCAGCACAATTTGAAACAGCAATGTCTCCACCAGGAAAACAACAAACATCTCGATGACTAAGGGATGTGAGAATCATTTCTGCTTTGCTGAATCATTTGTTCTGATCGAGATAAGGAAACTGAAACAGTCATCAGAAATCCAACTTGTTGTTCAAAGGCATTGTCTTCAGAGTCACATACATCATGGAAACGGGTCCTTTGGCCCAACTAGTCTATGCTGACACAGTTATCCACCTAAGTCAATCCTATTTCGACCATCGCATATAGGAGCAGAATTAGCCATTTGGCCCATCAAGTGTGCTCTGTTATTAGATCATGGCTGATCCAATTTCCCTCTCAGCCCTAATCTCCTGCCTTCTCCCCATATCCCTTTATGCCCTGACCAATCAAGAATCTATCAACCTCTGCCTTAAATAGACATAAAGACTTGACCTCCTCAGCTGCCTGTGACAAAGAATTCCACAGATTCACTACTCTTTGGTTAAAGAAATTCCTCCTCATCTCTGGTCTTAAAGGATGCCCCTCTATCCTGAGGCTGTGTCCTCTGGTCTTAGACTCTCCCGCCAGAGGAAACATCCTCTCCACATCAACTCTATCAAGGCCCTTCACCATTTGTTAGGTTTCGATGAAGTCATCCCACATTCTTCTGAATTCCATTGAATACAGGTCCAGAGCCATCAAATGCTTTTCATATGGCAAACCATTGAATCCTGTAACCATTTTCATGAGCCTCCATGAACCTTCTCCAGTTTCAGCACATCCTTTCTAAGATAAGGGGCCAACCCTGCTCACAATACTCCAAATAAGGCCCCACCAGTGCTTTATAAAGTTTTTATGCATTACATGCTTGCTTTTATATTCTAATCCTCTTGAAATGAATGCTAACATTGCATTTGCCTTCCTCACCACAGACTCAACCTGCAAATTAATCTTTAGAGAATCGTGCACAAGGACTCCCAAGTCCCTTTGCACCTCAGTTTTTTTTTGTATTTTCTCTCCATTTGGAAAATAGTCAACCCTGTCATTTCTTCTACCAAAATGCATGGTCATACACTTCCTGGCACTGTATTCCATCTGCCACTTCTTTGCCAATTCCCTTAATCTGTCTAAGTCCTTCTGTAACCTCTCTATTTCTTCAAAACTACCTGCCCCTCCACCTATCTTCATATCATAAAGAGGCTTTCAGGAAAGAGAAGCAGAACAAACGGTGTAAAGACAGTAAGGTAGAAGGGCTGAAATGTGTGTGCCTCAATGCAAGAAGCATCAGGAACAAAGGTGATGAACTGAGAGCTTGGATATATACATGGAATTATGATGTAGTGGCCATTATAGAGACTTGGCTGGCACCAGGGCAGGAATGGATTCTCAATATTCCTGGATTTCAGTGCTTTAAAAGGGATAGAGAGGGTGGAAAAAGGGGAGGAGGGGTGGCATTACTGGTCAGGGATACTATTACAGCTACAGAAAGGGTGGGTAATGTAGCAGGATCCTCTTTTGAGTCAGTATGGGTGGAAGTCAGGAACAGGAAGGGAACAGTTACTCTATTGGGAGTATTCTATAGGCCCCCTGGTAGCAGCAGAGATGCCGACAAGCAGATTGGGAGGCAGATTTTGGAAAGGTGCAAAAATAACAGGGTTGTTATCATGGGTGACTTTAACTTCCCTAATATTGATTGGTACCTGATTAGTTCCAATGGTCTAGTCCGGGCAAAGTTTGTTAAGTGTGTCCAGGATGCATTCCTGTCACAGTATGTGGACAGGCCGACCAGGGGGAATGCCATACTAGATCTAGTATTAGGTAATGAACCAGGTCAGGTCACAGATCTCTCAGTGGGTGAGCACCTGGGGGACAGTAACCACCGCTCCCTGGCCTTTAGCATTATCATGGAAAGGGATAGATTCGGAGAGGGCAGGAAAATTTTTAATTGGGGATGGGCAAATTATGAGGCTATGAGGCTATAAGGCTAGAACTTGTGGGTGTGAATTGGGATGATGTTTTTGCAGGGAAATGTACTATGAACATGTGGTCGATGTTTAGGGATCTCTTGCAAGCAGTTAGGGATAAATTTGTCCTGGTGAGGAAGATAAAGAATGGTAGGGTGAAGGAACCATGGGTGACAAGTGAGGTGGAAAATCTAGACAGGTGGAAGAAGACATCATACATGAGGTTGAGGAAGCAAGGATCAGATGGGTCTATTGAGGAATATAGGGTAGCAAGAAAGGAGCTTAAGAACAGGCTGAGGAGAGCAAGAAGAGGGCATGAGAAGGCCTTGGCGAGAAGGGTAAAGGAAAGCCCCAAGACATTCTTCAATTATGTGAAGAATAAAAGGATGACAGGAGTAAAGGTAGGACCGATTAGAGAAACACTCATAGCACGCTGGAGGAACCCAGCAGGTCGAGCAGAATCCGTGGAAACGATCAGTCAACGTTTCGGGCCGGAACCCTTTGTCCTGACGTTGTCTGATCATTTCCACGGAAGTTGCTCGACCTGCTGAGTTCCTCCAGCGTGTTATAAGTGTTGTTTTGACCCCAGCATCTGCAGAATATTATATGTGGATCGATTAGAGATAAAGGTGGGAAGATGTGCCTAGAGGCTGTGGAAGTGAGCAAGGTCCTCAATGAATACTTCTCTTCGGTATTCACCAATGAGAGGGAACTTGATGACGGTGAGGACAATTTGAGTGAGGCTGATGTTCTGGAGCATGTTGATATTAAGGGAGAGGAGGTGTTGGAGTTGTTAAAATACATTAGGACGGATAAGTCCCCGGGGCCTGACGGAATATTCCCCAGGCTGCTCCATGAGGCGAGAGAAGAGATTGCTGAGCCTCTGGCTAGGATCTTTATGTCCTCATTGTCCACGGGAATGGTACCGGAGGATCGGAGGGAGGCGAATGTTGTCCCCTTGTTCAAAAAAGGTAGTAGGGATAGTCCGGGTAATTATAGACCAGTGAGCCTTACGTCTGTGGTGGGAAAGCTGTCGGAAAAGATTCTTTGAGATAGGATCTATGGGCATTTAGAGAATCATGGTCTGATCAGGGACAGTCAGCATGGCTTTGTGAAGGGCAGATCGTGTCTAACAAGCCTGATAGAGTTCTTTGAGGAGGTGACCAGGCATATAGTGCAGTGGATGTGATCTACATAGTGTGGAGGAGCAGAGGGATCTCGGGCTACATGTCCACAGATCCCTGAAAGTTGCCTCACAGGTAGATAGGGTAGTTAAGAAAGCTTATGGGGTGTTAGCTTTCATAAGTCGAGGGATAGAATTTAAGAGTCGCATTGTAATGATGCAGCTCTATAAAACTCTGGTTAGGCCACACTTGGAGTACTGTGTCCATTTCTGGTCGCCTCACTATAGGAAGGATGTAGAAGCATTGGAAAGGGTACAGAGGAGATTTATCAGGATGCTGCCTGGTTTAGAGAGTATGGATTATGATCAGAGATTAAGGGAGCTAGGGCTTTACTCTTTGGAGAGGAGGAGGATGAGAGGAGACATGATAGAGGTATACAAGATATTAAGAGGAATAGATAGAGTGGATAGCCAGCGCCTCTTCCCCAGGGCACCACTGCTCAATACAAGAGGACATGGCTTTAAGGTAAGGGGTGGGAAGTTCAAGGGGGATATTAGAGGAAGATTTTTTACTCAGAGAGTGGTTGGTGCATGGAATGCACTGCCTGAGTCAGTGGTGGAGGCAGATACACTCGCGAAATTTAAGCGACTACTAGACAGGTATATGGAGGAATTTAAGGTGGGGGGTGTTATATGGGAGGCAGGGTTTAAGGGTCAGCACAACATTGTGGGCTGAAGGGCCTGTACTGTGCTGTACTATTCCATATTCTATGTTCTATTATCTGCAAACTTTGCAACAAAGCCATCAATTCCATTAACAGTTCCAAAACGATTAAAAAGTGTTATTAAAAGGAAAGGTGATGTAACACAATGGTAAACATGCTTCTGTCCCAACTTTTGTTGAGTGTGTTGCAGCCATCAAATTCTAAATTTGTGTATGTTTACAAAATACAATTAAGTTGGTCAGTAAAACTATTGAAAATCTTTTCTTTGTACTTTTGTCAGTTAAATAAAGGTTCACGTGAATTAACATATGACAGATTTTTGTTTTTATTGCATTTTGGAAAATATCCCAACTTTTCTGGAAATGGGGTTTGTAAATTGTTACTGTAACTGGGTTGCCAAACCAGCAGAAATGGACCACTTAGTTGGAGTCTGGATTATTGGAACTAAGAAAGTTTTATTAAAGAAATAAGTAACACAGTACTCTAAACGTAAAGATATAAAGGCAACAGGTTAGCAATGATAAAACACACATGTACACAGAACTAGGATAATAGGATCAATCAAGCTCTATCGCAGTCTAGGGGTAAAATGATCAGTCTCAAGTGACACAGAGTTCAGTTCAGTTTCAGTTCGCAGTAATCGCTGTCGTGCCGTTGGGGAGAGAGAGAGAAAGCGAATGCTGATATTCAAATCGGATTCAACAGACCTTTGATATTCCTCGCAGTTAGCTTTCGGGCGAGCCCTTTGTAATGTCTTCTAAGGTCACCAACTGTGACCCCTCCGTTCCGGATACAATCATTCTTCTGCGGTGAACCCGGCACCCAGGCAAGGGTGGACACACACACCAGGTTCCTGCCGACCGTACCTTCTCACCCTGTGCGTCTATGGTTGGTCCTGCGATCAGACCTCCAAAGCTCTCACCAACTTGTGGGGGCACACCGCTTTTCCAGGGTCTCGTTATCTCGTGGTGTCGTGGTGTGTCCCTTGCCTTAGCGAACCTGTTCCTTTTATCCCCCTGCTGGGGTATCGCCTGTCCATCAAACTTCAAACAGTTCAGGTTCAAAGCAACCGGTCTAAACAATACTCGGCACTGTGTCTCTTTTCGGTAATCTCTCTCGTCTCTCTCTGATTAGCATTTTGAATGTTTCCCCCATTTGTCTCTCTCTTATCTCTCTTATTGGCATCAATCTTCTGATAACTTGGTATTTTGTCACAAAATCATTGACATGTAACTTAAAACCAATTGGACCCAACACAGATGCCTATGAAACAAAACCTGTCACCAGCAGCCAGTTAGAAAATGCTCCTTTTTCTCCCCCTCTTTGCCCATTGCCAATAAGCCACCGTTTTATCCATGCTAGAATATTTTCTGTAATTCAGTGGGTGTTGGCGCGTGGCCAAGTGTTTAAGGCATTCGTCTAGTGATTTGAAGGTTGCTAGTTCGAGCCTTGGCTGAGGCAGCGTGTTGTGTCCTTGAGCAAGGCACTTAAACACACATTGCTCTGCGACGACACCGGTGCCAAACTGTATGGGTCCTAATGCCCTTCCCTTGAATAACATCGGTGTTGTGGAGAGGGGAGACTTGCAGTATGGGCAACTGCTGGTCTTCCATACAACCTTGCCCAGGCCTGCGCCCTGGAAACCTTCCAAGGCGCAAATCCATGGTCTCACGAGACTAACGGATGCCTGTATAAAAATTCAGTGGGCTTGTAGCTTGTTAAACAGCTTCAAGTGTGGCACCGTGTCAATGGCCTTTTGAAAATCCAAGTGCACAACATTAATGATTCTCCTTTGTCTATCCTACCTGTTACTTCTTCAAAGAATTCCAATAGATTTATCTGGCAAGACTTTCCCTTGAGGAAACCATGCCGACTATGGTCAATTTGAAAGGTTTCAAAGGTACATTTAATGTTAGAGAATTGTATACAATATACATCCTGAAATGCTTTTTCTTCGTAAACATCCACGAAAACAGAGGAGTGCCCTAAAAATGAATGGCAGTTAAATATTAGAACCCCAAAGTCCCTCCCCCAACTCCCCTCCATCCCGCGCATAAGCGGCAGCGAGCAACGATCCCCCTCCCCCACCGGCAAAAAAAAGCATCACACCCACCACTGAGCATTCAGGCATGAGCAAAGCAACAACAAAGACACAGACTTGCAGTAGCCCAAAGACTACTTGTTCACACGGTATTTAACATACCACAAGCTCCCTCCCTCCCTAATAAGGGAGAAAGAGGTGCCTCCATTTCACAGCGAGAGGGGAGACATAACAAACAGCTCACTGGTTTATGATGCTAAAAGCCCATTGTGTCGCTTGTTCCGAGCTCTGTGCTCAAAGATCTCGGGTCTCTGGGCACACAGCCTTAGATCCTCTATCTCCTACGGCACACCGGTCTGCTGCTCGGACACCAACCTCCAGTCCTCCCATCTCCAGAGCCACGAAAACTCTGTCCTCCGAAGGCAAGCTGAGCTCTTTAGGCTGAGCCCTTGGCCTGCTGTGGGTCCCATTCCCACAAAGAACCTTAGTCAGTGTGTCACCCCAGGTCAGGGTCTTTAAAAGAACCCTGAAAGGGAAAAATAGAGATACTAAAGATAGAAATAGACCATAAGACCATAAGACAAAGGAGCAGAAGTCAGCCATTCGGCCCATCGAGTCTGCTCTGCCATTTTATCATGAGCTGATCCATTCTCCCATTTAGTCCCACTGCCCTGCCTTCTCACCATAACCTTTGATGCCCTGTTTCCGAACTGCTTCCGAAGATGCAAGCAAAGCAGTCGCCGTTAAGAGCCATTAGTCCTCCAAAGCTCCTCCTTCTTTTTATCATGTGCCTCCAAATACCTTGAAACCTCATCCTTAATAATCAACTCCAACATCTTCCCAGCCACTGAGGTCAGACTAACTGGCCTATAGTTTCCTTTCTTCTGCCTCTCTTCCTTCTTGAAGAGTGGAGTGACATCTGCAATTTTCCATTCTTCCAGAACCATTCCAGAATCTAGTAATTCTTGAAAGATCATTACGAATGCCTCCATGATCACTTCACCCACCTCTTTCAGAACTTCCAGGTGTACACCATCTGGTCCAGATGTCTTCTCTATCTTCAGACTTTTCAGTTTCCAAAGAACCTTCTTTCCATTTGTGGTCACTTCACACACTTTATGCCCCACTGACACCTGGAACTTCCAACATACTGCTAATGTCTTCCACAGTGAAGAACAATGAAAAATACTTATTCAGTTCATCTGCTATTTAATTGTTTCCCATTACAACCTCTCCAGCATTGTTTTACAGCAGTCCAATATTCACTTTCACCACTCTTTTACGCTTCATGTATCTGAAGAAATTTCTGTGTGTGAAACCTTATGTATCCTAGAAAACTATAGAACCATAGAATCACAGAACACTACAGCACAGAAAAACAGGCCATTCGTCCCTTCTAGTCTGTGCCGAAACTTCATTCCGTTAATCCCATTGACCTACTCCTAGTCCATAACCCTCCAGACCTCTCCCATCCATGTACCTACCCAATTTATTCTTAAAACTTACGAGTGAGCCTGCATTTACCACGTCAGATGGCAGCTTGTTCCACACTCCCACCACTCTCAGAGTGAAGAAGTTTCCCCTAATGTTCCCCATAAACCTTTCCCCTTTCACCCTAAAGCCAGGTCCTCTCGTATTTATCTCTCCTAGTCTAAGTGGAAAGAGCCTACTCCATTTACTTTGCCTATACCCCTCATAATTTTGTAAACCTCTATCAAATCCCCCCTCATTCTTCTACGCTCCAAGGAATAAAGTCCTAACATGTTCAATCTTTCCCTGTAACTCAACTCCTGAAGACCCAGCAACATCCTAGTAAATCTTCTCTGCACTCTTTCAATCTTACTGATATCGTTCCTATAGTTAGGTGACCAGAACTGCACACAATAGAAAACATAGAAACATAGAAAAACTACAGCAACAATACAGGCCCTTCGGCCCACAAAGCTGTGCCAAACATGTACATAACTTAGAAATTACCTAGGGTCACCCAAAGCCCTCTATTTTTCTAAGATCCATGTACCTATCCGAAAGTCTCTTAAAAGACCCTATCGTATCCGCCTCCACCACTGTTGCCTGAGTAATAAACTTACCCCTGACATCTCCTCAGTACCTACCCCCAGCACCTTAAACCTGTGTCCTCTTGTAGCAACCATTTCAGTCCTGGGAAAAAGCCTCTGACTATCCACACGATCAATGCCTCTCATCATCTTATACATTATCCCCCATTTTTCGAACGTTCGCTTTACGAAACCTCACTGTTACGAAAGACCTACATTAGTTACCTGTTTTCGCTAACAGAACGTATTTTCACTGTTACGAAAAAAGGCAGTGCGCGATAAAAGGCAGTGTGCAAAAAAAGCAGCGCGCGCCCCGAGCAGCCGCTCTCCCCCGGATTCGGAACAGCATTCTCGCTGGCATTGCTTAAGCATGTGCCTGTGAGCAGCCGTTAGCAAGATGAGTTCTAAGATATCGGAAAAGCCTAAAGAGCTCGTAAGGGTGTTACACTTAGCGTAAAACTACACATAATTATGCATTTTGATCGTGGTGAACGAAGCAAGGACAAAGTGAGTTTGGCTTGTGGAAGTTGACGAAGGTGATGTTGAAGAGGTTTTCGCATCCCCTGACCAAGAACTGACAGACGAAGAGCTGATGCAATTGGAAGAGGAAAGGATAACAATCGAAACCGAATGCAGTAGCGAACGGACCGAAAGTGAAGTCGCCCAGGAACTGACCGTGAAGCAACTGCGTGAAATTTTCGCTACAATGATAAAGTACAACTTTAATTTTGAAAGGGTACGTCGGTTTAGGGCATATTTGCAGAATGGTTTGTGTCCTTACAAAGAACTGTATGATCTAAAAATACGCAAGGCTAAGCAGTCAGGCATACTGTCGTTTTTCAAGCCTTCCATATCAGCCACAGCAGACGACGAACCTCAACCTTCGACATCGAGGCAGGCAGACATAGAAGAAGATGATCTGCCTGCCCTGATGGAAACAGACAACACCCTCGTGTCCCACCACCCCAACCTCCCGGGCCGTGGACAGATACCGATTCGCAAAGAATGCAGCGCTAGCCGGGAGGCACCCAGCACATTTTTAAGAAAAAAAAGCTGAAATAAACAAGTTAATTAATTATGTGCCGAGCGGCACCTAATTAATTAGCTTGTTTATTTCGGCTTTTTTCTTAAAGATGTGCTCGGTGCGTCCCCGCTACCGCCGGACCCCTGCATGCTTCGCGAATCGGTATCGGTCGGCGGCCCGGAGGTTGGGGGCCACTGCACCACCCCAACCTCCGATGACTCAGCCTAACACACCATCACCAGTGTGCTCGGCGTTGTCTTCCTGATTCCGGTAAGTGATACTACACTGTACATACATTATTTCTACTTTATATAGGCTGTGTATTTTTATGTTTTATTTGGTATGATTTGGCAGCTTCATAGCTTAAAGGTTACTGGAGAGTGTTTCTGCCGACGGCACTTGCGTGAGATTCTCGCTACGGAGAACAGTGTGGCAATGATTATAGAGAAGTATTTCTACTTTATATAGGCTGTATATTCATCATATCATTCCTGCTTTTACTATATGTTACTGTTATTTTAGGTTTTATGTGTTATTTGGCATGATTTGGTAGGTTATTTTTGGGTCTGCGAACGCTCACAAATTTTTCCCATATAAATTAATGGTAATTGCTTCTTCGCTTTACGATATTCTGGCTTACGAACCGTTTCATAGGGACACTCTACCTTCGGATGGCAGGGGAAACCTGTACACCTCTAACAGGTCACCTCTTATCCTCCATCGCTCCAAGGAGAAAAGACCGAGTTCACTCAACCTGTTCTCATAAGGCATGCTCTCCAATCCAAGCAATATCCTTGTAAATCTCCTCTGCACCCTTTCTATAGTTTCCACATCCTTCCTGTAGTGAGGCGACCAGAACTGAGCACAATATTTCAAGCAGGGTCTGACCAGGGTCCTATATAGCTGCAACATTACCTCTCAGCTCCTAAACTCCATCCCACGATTGATGAACTCCATCAACTTACCAACCACTGAATTAAGACTCACTGGTCTATAATTTCCTGGGCTATCTCGACTCCCTTTCTTGAATAAAGGAACAACATCCGCAACCCTCCCATCCTCCGGAACCTTTCCCGTCCTCATTGATGATGCAAAGATACACTCACAACACGCTGGAGGAACTTAGCAGGTCGGGCAGCATCCGTGGAAAAGTTCGGTCGACGTTTCGGGCCGGAACCCTTGGTCAGGACCTTCATCAGGTTCCGGCCCGAAACGTCGACCAATCTTTGCCACGGATGCTGCCCGACCTGCTGAGTTCCTCCAGCATGTTGTGAGTGTTGCTTTGACCCTAGCATCTGCAGATTATTTTGGGTTGATGATGCAAAGATCATTGCCAGGGGCTCAGCAATCTCTTCCCTCTGCTCCCACAATAGCCTGGGGTGCATCTCGTCTGGTCCCGGTGACTTATCCAACTTGATGCTTTCCTAAAGCTCCAGCACATCTTCTTTCTTATTATCTACATGCTCAAGCTTTTCAGTCCTCTGTAAGTCATCCCTACAATTGCCAAGATCCTTTTCTGTAGTGAATACTGAAGCAAAGTATTCATTAAGTACCTCTGCTATCTCCTCCGGTTCCATACACACTTTTCCACCTCCTCTTTAATCTTACTCGCTAGCTTACTTTTGCATTCCATCTTTACTTTCTTAATAACTTTATAGTTGCCTCCTGTTGGTTTTTAAAAGCTTCCCTATCCTCTAACTTCCCACTAATTTTTGCTCTCTTATATGCCATCTCTTTGCCTTTTATGCTGGCTTTGACTTCTCTTGTTAGCCATGGTTATGCTATCTTTCCTTTAGAATACTTCTTCTTGTTTGGGATGTATATATCCTGTGTCTTCCGAATTGCTTCCAGAAATTCCATTTGCCCCCATTTGGCCCATGTTCCTCTAATTCTCTCCTTTCCATGTACCTTTCTAAGTATATTTTAAATGGTGTTAACATACCTACCTGAAACACTTCCTCCAGCAGCTCATTTGATTTAAGGATCACCCTCTGGCTGAAGAAGTTGTCATTCAAGTCCCGATTAAATCTCTCCTCTTTCTCTTTAATTTTATGCCCTCTAGGGGGAAAAATTATGTGTTCGCCCTATCTATGCCCCTCATGGTTTTATACTCCTCTATAAGGCGCCTTTCATTCTCCTACACTTCAATGAAATTCCGTAACCTGCACCACCTCTCCATAACTCAGCCGCTCGAGTCCCAGGAACGTCCTTGTAAATCTCCTCAACATTCCTTCTAACTTAATGGCATCTTTCCTGTAGCAGAGTGAGCAGAGCTGAACACGATATTGGAAATGTGGTTTCACCAACACCTCCGACAGAGTCGCAGAGCTCTGGGGCGCTGCAGTACAGAACAGGCCCTTTGTCCCATTTAGTACGTGACAGGTTGGTCTTCGGCCTTGTCCCATCTACCTGCATCTGGACCATAGCTCTCCAATTCTCTCGCCATGTACCAACCCAATCTTCTCTCAAAGGTCACAACTTAAACTGCATCTCCCACTTAGCAGATTCCACACTCGAAACCCCTACTGAGTGAAGAATTCCTCAAGCTCCCATAAATATTTCAAATTTCCTTAACCATCTAGTCCTAGCCTGAAGGGAAAGCATGCATGTAACCACACAATCGCTATCATATCTTCATAATTTTGTACACCTCTGTAAGATGACACCTTGTTTCATTACTAGAATGTACAAAAACTTCTATGCTCAATGACCTACTGAGGAAGCCCAGCATGCTAAACACATTTGTTCATTTCACTGTCTAGCTGTGATTTCACTTTCTGAAAACTAAAAACTTGATCTCACAGGTCCCTCTGTTCTTTGACGCTCCAAATGGAGTGAAATGGAACTTTCTCCCAGTGGAAACTTTGTGGCTAGGAGTAGGTGTTCCAGGGTGAATGGAGTGGTGAAGAGGACGGATCCCAATGGGAATGTTGTGATGGTGTAGGGATCCCAGTGGGAATGGTGTACTGAAGAATGCGGACGTCCCCTATCATGCCAGCTGCCGTGATCCAGACACTCAAACTCCTTGCCATAGTGTTAGCTGACATGGCTCCTTTAAAGATCCGAGACAGTCCTGCTAATCAGTAATCATGTTTCTAGTGCCAAGAATTGAGTACATAAAGACTCCTGAACTGTGGTTCAGTGCTCAATCATAAGCCTACTCATGATATTGTTGTGCCTGTATTGAGCTCAGATCCAGTGTCTCCAACCTTGCTTCGGATAGCCCAGGGTTTGGGCCCAATTCATCCTTGTCAAAGACTCTCATCACAGTGCGAGTGAGCCAACATGGAACCAGCAGGGTATCGAAGCCGATTGTTAGCTGTGGCCAACCACAGCGAGAAAATTTCCAGACAGAGTCTGGAGATACACAACCTCCAGGTCACCAGGCAGAAGGCTGAAGAACAGGACCTCAAGGGTGGCGTTCTCAGGGTTGCTGCCAGTGCTACGTGACAGAGATGGTAAGAATTGGAGGAGATGGCAGTTGAATGCGTGGCTGAGGAGTTGGTGCAGGGAGCAGGGTTTTAGATTTTTAGATCATTGGGATCTCTTCTGGGGAAGGTGGGACCTGTGCAGATTGGAAGGGTTGCACCTGAACTCGAGGGGGAGAAATAACCTTGCAGGTAGGTTTGCTAGCATTGTCTGGGAGGGTTTAAACTAATTTGCAAGGGGGATGGGACCCGGAGCGATAGAGCAGTGAAAGAAGTGCATGGAATAAAGCCAGAACTAACATACAGAGAGGCTTTGAGGAAAGAGAAGCAGAATAAAGGGTGTAAAGGTAGGAAGGTAGAAGGGCTAAAGTGCGTGTACTTCAATGCAAGAAGCATTAGGAACAAGGGTGATGAACTGAGAGCTTGGATACATACATGGAATTATGATGTAGTTGCCATTACAGAGACTTGGCTGGCACCAGGGCAGGAACGGATTCTCAATGTTCCTGGATTTCAGTGCTTTAAAAGGGATGGGGGGGGGAAGGGGAGGAGGGGGGTATTACTGCTCAGGGATACTATTACAGCTACAGAAAGGGTGGGTAATGTAGCAGGATCCTCTTTTGAGTCAGTATGGGTGGAAGTTAGGAACAGGAAGGGAACAGTTACTCTATTGGGGGTATTCTATAGGCTCCCTGGTAGCAGCAGAGATACCGAGGAGCAGATTGGGAGGCAGATTTTGGAAAGGTACGAAAATAACAGGGTTGTTATCATGGGTGACTTTAACTTCCCTAATATTGATTGGCACCTGATTAGTTCCAATGGTTTAGAAGGGGCAGAGTTTGTTAAGTGTGTCCAGGATGGATTCCTGTCACAGTATGTGGTCAGGCCGACTAGGGGGAATGCCATACTAGATCTAGTACTAGGTAATGAACCGGGTCAGGTCACAGATCTCTCAGTGGGTGAGCATCTGGGCGACAGAGACCACTGCTCCCTAGCATTATCATGGAAAAGGATAAAATCGGAGAGGACAGGAAAATTTTTAATTGATGAAGGGCAAATTATGAGGCTATAAGGATAGAACTTGCGGGTGTGAATTGGGATGATGTTTTTGCAGGGGAGTGTACTATGGACATATGGTCAATGCTTAGAGATCTCTTGCAAGATCTTAGGGATAAATTTGTCCCAGTGAGGAAGATAAAGAATGGTAGGGTGAAGGAACCATGGGTGACAAGTGAGGTGGAAGATCTAGTCAGGTAGAAGAAGGCAGCATACATGAGGTTTAGGAAGCAAGGATCAGCTGGGTCTATTGAGGAGTATAGGGTAGCAAGAAAGGAGCTTAAGAAGGGGCTGAGAAGAACAAGAAGGGGGCATGAGACAGCCTCGGTGAGTAGGATAAAGGAAAACCCCAAGGCATTCTTCAATTATGTGAAGAACAAAAGGATGACAGGAGTGAAGGTAGGACCGATTAGAGATAAAGGTGGGAAGATGTGCCTGGAGGCTGTGGAAGTGAGAGAGGTCCTCAATGAATACTTCTCTTCGGTATTCACCAATGAGAGGAACTTGATGACAGTGAGCACAATATGAGTGAGGTTGATGTTCTGGAGCATGTTGATATTAAGGGGGAGGAGGTGTTGGAGTTGTTAAAATACATTAGGATGGATAAGTCCCTGGGACCTGACGGAATATTCCCCAGGCTGCTCCACGAGGCGAGGGACGAGATTGCTCAGCTTCTGGCTAGGATCTTTATGTCCTCGTTGTCCACGGGAATGGTACCAGAGGATTGGAGGGAGGCGAATGCTGTCCCCTTGTTCAAAAAAAGTAGTAGGGATAGTCTGAGTAATTATAGACCAGTGAGCCTTACGTCTGTGGTGGGAAAGCTGTTGGAAAAGATTCTTAGAGATAGGATCTATGGGCATTTAGAGAATCATGGTCTGATCAGGGACAGTCAGCATGGCTTTGTGAAGGGCAGATTGTGTCTAACAAGCCTGATAGAGTTCTTTGAGGAGGCGACCAGACATATAGTGAAGTGGATGTGATCAATATGGATTTTAGTAAGACTTTTGACAAGGTTCCACATGGTAGGCTTATTCAGAAAGTCAGAAGGCATGGAATCCAGGGAAGTTTGACCAGGTGGATTCAGAATTGGCTTGCCTGCAGAAGGCAGAGGGTCGTGGTGGAGGGAGTACATTTGGATTGGAGGGTTGTGACTAGTGGTGTCCCACAAGAATCAGTTTTGGGACCTCTACTTTTCGTGATTTTTATTAACGACCTGGATGTGGGGATAGAAGGGTGGGTTAGCAAGTTTGCAGACGACACAAAGGTTGGTGGTGTTGTAGATAGTGTAGAGGATTGTTGAAGATTGCAGAGAGATATTGATAGGATGCAGAAGTAGGCTGAGAAGTGGCAGATGGAGTTCAACCCGGAGAAGTGTGAGGTGGTACACTTTGGAAGGACAAATTCTAAGGCAGAGTACAAAGTAAATGGTAGGATACTTGGCAGTGTAGAGGAGCAGAGGGATCTGGGGGTACGTGTCCACAGATCCCTGAAAGTTGCCTCACAGGTAGATAGTGTAGTTAAGAAAGCTTATGGGGTGTTAGCTTCCATAGGTCGAGGGATAGAGTTTAAGAGTTGTAAGGTAATGATGCAGCTCTATAAAACTCTGGTTACTCAGAGAGTGGTTGGTGCGTGGAATGCACTGCCTGAGTCAATGGTGGAGGCAGATACACTAGTGAAGTTTAAGAGACTGCTGGACAGGTATATGGAGGAATTTAAGGTGGGGGGTTATATGGGAGGCAGGGTTTGAGGGTCGGCACAACATTGTGGGCCGAAGGTCTTGTACTGTGCTGTACCATTCTATATTCTATGTTCTAAGGTTCTAAGAGAAGAGAAGATGGCGGCACGACACAGCGCGCAGCGGCCACTCCCTTGTTGAATATCTGTTATCTGTCAAGTCGGATGCCATGCACAATCCTGATTTGATGGAGACAGACGTGAGAGCACGGAGGAACATCTGGTGAAATGCCTGTTTCACTGCCACTGCTACTGTGTGATCCAGAATCTCCGGAGGGGGAGGCCTCGAGTCCTCAGCTTTGCTTGTTACTCAGCGGCCGGGGTGGGGTCGAAGCGCTCGGCAGAGATGGTGCTTGGAGAGGCTGTGTTGGAGGGGCGGTCGGAGACTCAAAGTTTTCGGACGGACTCAAAGTCGGCTGTGGTTGGGTGCTTCCAGGGTGCTGCATCAGCAAGTTTGCGGCACTGGAGGTTCATGGCAGGGAGAGTTTCTCCCTTCTACCATCTCTGTGAGATGATGAGGCCATCGGGACTTTGAGACTTTTTTTACCGTGCCCATGGTCTGCTCTTTATCAAATTACGGTATTGCTTTACACTGTTGTAACTGTACATTATAATTATGTGGTTTTTGTCAGTTTTAGTCTTGGTCTGTCCTGTGTTTCTGTGATATCATACTGGAGGAACATTGTATCATTTCTTAATGCATGCATTACTAAATGACAATAAACGAGGACTGAGTGTCCTCATAATCTAATCTAATCTAATACGCAGTTAGTATAGAGCACCCCGTGGCCATTCCCCTCTTTAATCACTATACTGTTTTGGATACTGTTGTGGAGGATGGCCTCCCAGGTGAATGCCACAGGTGCAGAAGGGAAAGAGGACAAAGAGGGGAGCAGTAGTGACAGGGTAGTGATAGCACTAGTCAGAGGAACAGACAGGAGATCCTGTGGACGTGAATAGGACACCTGAATGGGTTGTTGCCTCCCAGGTGCTAAGGTCAGGGACGTCTTGGATCCTGTCCACATCTTTTTGTAGATGGAGGGCGAGCAGGCAGATGTCTTAGTACATATTGGTACCAGTGACAAAAGAGAGAATTTAGAGAGCTAGGGAGAAGGCTGAGAAGCAGACCTCTGGGATAGTAATTTCTGAATTGCTACCTGTGCCACGCACTGGTGAGGGTAGGAACAGGATGATTTGGCAGATAAACGTGTGGCTGAGAAGCAGGTGCAGGGGGCAAGGCTTCAGGTTTTTGGATCATTGAGATCTGTTCTGGGGGAGGTATGACCTGTACAAAAAGGAAGGGTTGCACCTGAACCAGAGGGGGACTGATAATCTCGTGGGCAGGTTTATTAGAGTTGGTGGGGAGGGTTTAAATGAATTTGGCAGGGAGATGGGAACCAGAATGAAAGGACTCAGGATAGAACGGATAGTAATAAAGCAAAGATAGTGTGCAGTCAGACTGTCAGGAAGGGCAGGCAGATGAAAGCACAAAATTGCAGCCAGCATGGTGAGTATCCGTGCATCAGGGATGCACAATCAAAAAAGATAGCAAATACAGTACTCAAAGTGTTATATCTCAATGCACAGAGTACAAGAAATAAGGTGGGTGACTTCGTTGCACTTTTACAGATCGTCGATTATGATGTTGCCATTGCTGATTCATGGATGAAGGATGGTTGTAGTTGGGAGCTAAATGTCCAAGGTTACACATTGTATTGGAGGGATAGGAAGGTAGGCAAACGGTTGGTGTGGCTGTGCTGGTAAGGAATGGCATCAAATCAGTAGAAAGATGAGACATAGGATCAGAAGATGTTGAATCCTTGTGGGTTGAGTTAAGAAACTGCAAGGGTAAAAGGACCCTGATGGCAGTTATACATGCCTCCAAACAGGAGCTGGGATGTGGACCACAGATTACAACAGATGGAGGAGAAGATGGCGGCGCGACGGCAGCGCGCGCGGCCACTTCGGTGATGAATATCTGTTATCTGTCAAGTAAGGGACCGTGCACAATCCTGATTTGATGGAGACAGACGTGAGAGTACGGAGGAACATCTGGAAAACTTCTGAACTGCCCGCTTCGCTGCCGCTGCTACTGTGTGGTAACCGGAATCTCCGGAACAGAAGGCTCCCAATCCTCGGCTTTGCGTGTTTCAGCGGCCGGGATGAGGTCGAAGGTGCTCGGCAGATGATGGCGCTCGGGAGGCTGTATCGGAGAGGCTGGTTGGAAGCTCGAAGTTTCGGAGGGACAGACTCAGTGTCGGCTGTGGTCAGCTGCTTCCAAGGTATCGGCAAGTTGACGGTGCCTGGAGGTTTATGGCAGGGAGTTTCTCCCTTTTGCCGCCAGCTATTGGGGAATCGGGAGTCGATCGACTCGGGGACTTTTGAGACTTTTTTTACCGTGCCCGTGGTTTGTTCTTCATCAAATTATGGCATTGCTTTGCACTGCTGTAACTATATGTTATAATTATGTGGTTCTGTCAGTGTTAGTCTTTGGTTTGTCCTGTTTTCTGTGATATCACTCCGGAGACACATTGTATCATTTCTTAATGCATGTATGCATTTCTAAATGACAATAAAAGAGGACTGAGTGTTCTCATAATCTAAAAAAAATAGAAAAGGCGTGTCAAAAGGGCAATGTTATGGTTGCCATGGGAGATTTTAACATGTATGTAGATTGGGAAAATTGGATTGGTAGTAGATCTCAAGAGTGAATTTGTGGAATGCCTATGAGAACAGTTTGTCATTGAGTCTTCTAGGGGATCAGCTGTACTGGATTGGATGTTTTGTAATGAACCAGAGGAGATTAGGGAGTTTAAGGAAAAGGAATCCCTAGGAGCCATTGATCACAATATGATTCAGTTCAACCTGAAACTTGATAGGGAGAAAGTAGTGCCGAACCTAACTGTAGTTCGGTGGAGTAAAGGAAATTACAGTAGTATAAGTGAGGAGTTGGCCAAAGTAAACTGGAGGGAGATGGTGACAGGGATGACAGCAGAGCAGCAATGGCTTGAGTTTCTGGGAAAAATAATGTATTCCAAAAACAAAGCAATGCTCAAGTAGCAAAGTAGTACAAATATGGCTGACAAGGGAAGTCAAAGCTAATGTAAAAACAAAAGAGAGGGCCTACAACAAAGCAAAAATTAGTGGGAAGATAGAGGATTGGGGAGTTTTTAAAAACCTACAGAGAGCAACTAAAAGAATCATTAGAAGGGAAAAGATAAAATATGAAAGCAAGCTAGCAATGAATATAAAAGTGGATAGTAAAATCTTTTTCAAGTATGTAAAATTAAAAGAGAGATGTTCCATTGAGTCAGGGTAAGAGAACCATGGTGTACAAAGGATGGAGAAGATCTAGTTAAGAAGAAAAGAAAAGCTTATGGAAGGTTCAAGAAACTAGGTACCGTTAGAGCTCTAGAAAATTATAAGGGTGTCAGGAAGGAGCTTAAGTATGAAATTAGGAGAGCTAGAAGGGACCATGAGAAGGCTTTGGAAAGCAGGATTAAGAAAAACACTAAGGCATTCTACAAATATGTGACGAGCAAGAGGATGAGGTGTGTGGAAATAGGACCAGTCAGGTGCGATAGTGGAAACATGTGCCGGAGGAGGTAGCAGAGGTACTTAATGAATACTTTGCTTCAGTATTCACCAATGAATAGGATCTTGGCCATTGTGAGGATGACTTACAGTGGACTGAAATGCTTGAATGTAGAGACATTATGAAAGAGAATGTGCTGGAGCTTTTGAAAGGTATTAAATTAGATAAGTTGCCTGGACCGGATGGGATATACCCCAGGCTATTATGGGAAGTGAGGGAGGAGATTGCTGAGCCTCTGGCGATGATCTTTGCATCATCAATAGGGTCAGGAGAAATGCCAGAGGATTGGAAGGTTGCAAATGTTGTTCCCTTGTTCAAGAAAGGGAGTTGAGATAACTCAGGAAATTATAGACCAGTGAGTCTTACTTCAGTGGTGGGCAAGTTGTTGGAGAAGATCCTGAGAGGCAGGATTTCATGAGCATTTGGAGAGACATAATCTGATTAGGGATTGTTAGTATGGCTTTGTCAAGGGCAGGTCATGCCTTATGAACCTGATTGAATTCTTTGAGAATGTAACAAAACATATTGATGAAGGTAGAGCAATGGATGTAGTGTATATGGATTTCAGTAAGGCATTTGATATGGTACCCCATGCAAGGCTCATTCAGAAAGTCATGAGGCATGGGATCCAAGGAGACCTTGCTTTGTGGATCCAGGATTGGCTTGCCCACAGAAGGCAAAGGATGTTGTGGATGGTTCGTTTCTGCATGGAGGTTGGTGACCAATGGAGTTCTGCAGGTATCTGTTCTGGGACCCCTCCTCTTTGTGAATTTTATAAGTGACCTGGATGAGGCGGTAGAAGAGTGGGTAGTAAGTTTGCCGATGACACAAAAGTTGGGGGTGTTGTGCATAGTTTGGAGGGTCGTCAGAGGTTACAGTGGGACATTGAGAGGATGCAGAACTGGGCTGAGAAGTGGCAGATGAGTTCAACCCAGCTAAGTGTGAAGTGATTCATTTTGGTAGGTCAAATTTGAAGACAGAATATATTATTAATGGTAAGACTCTTGGCTGTGTGGATGATCAGTGAGATCTTGGGTCCACGACAATAAAACATTCAAAGCTGCTGCGCAGGTTGACAGAGTCTTAAGAAGGCGTATGGTGTGATGGCCTTCATCAACCATGGGATTGAGTTCAAGAGCCATGAGGTAATGTTACAGCTATATAAGACCTTAGTTATACCTCACTTGGAGTACTGTGCTCAGTTCTGGTCACCTCACTACAGGAAGGATGTGGATATTATAGAGAGAGTGCAGAGAAGATTTACAAGGATGTTGCCTGGATTGGGGGCATGCCTTATGAGAATGGGTTGAATGTACTTGGCCTTTTCTCCTTGGAGCGACGGAGGATGAGAGGTGACCTGATAGAGGTGTATAAGATGATGAGAGGCATTGATTGTGTGGATAGTCAGAAGTTTTTTTCCAGGGCTGAAATGACTAACACAAGGGGTCATAATTTTAAGGTGTTTTTAAGTAGGTACAAGGGGGATATCAGAGGTGAGATTTTCACACAGAGAGTGGTGGGTGTGTGGAATGCACTGCCAGCGAAGGTAGTAGAGGCAGATACAATACAGTCTTTTAAGAAGCTCTTAGATAGGTACACGGAGCTTAGAAAAATGGAGGGCTATGAGGTAGGGAAACTCTAGGCAGTTTTTAGAATAGGTTACATGGTCGGCACAACATTGTGGGCTGAAGGGCCTGTAATGTACTATAGATTTCTGTGTTCTATGTTCTATGACCTCAGTGGTTGGGAACATATTGGAGTCAATTGTTTAGCATAAGGTAATGAAGTGCTTGGTGATACAGGACAAGCTAGGACAAAGTCAGCATGGTTTCCTTCAGGGAAAATCCTGCCTGACGAGCCTGCTAGAATTCTTTGAGGAGATTATAAATTGGGTAGATAAAAGGGTTGCAGTGGATGGTGTATATTTGGATTTTCAGAAGGCCTTTGACAAGGTGCCGCACATGAGGGTGCCTACCAAGTTAAGAGCCCATGGTATTACAGGAAAGTTACTAACATGGTTAGAGCATTGGCTGATTGGTAGGAGGCAGTGAGTGGGAATAAAAGGACCCTTTTCTGGTTGGCTGCTAATGACTCGTGGTGTTCTGCAGGGGTTGGTGTTGGGACCACTTCTTTTTATGCTGTATATCAATGACTTAGATGATAGTTGTTACCAAGTTTTCAGATGATACAAAGATTGGTGGAGGGGAAGGTAGTGTTGAGGAAAGAGGAAGGCTGCAGAGGACTTAGGCAGATTAGGAGAATGGGCAAGTGAAATACAATGTTGGAAAATGCATTGTCATGTACTTTGGCAGAAGTACATGTGCAGGCTATTTTTTAAAAAGGGGAGAAAATCCAAAAATCTGAGATGCAAAGGGCAGGATATCCTAAGGGTTAACTTGCAGTTAGAGTCGGTGGAGAGGAAGGAAAATGTAATGTTAGCTTTCATTTCAAGAGGTCTAGAATACAAGAGCAGAGATGTGATGCTGAGGCTTTATAAGGCACTGCTGAGGCCTCACCTTGAGTATTGTGAACAGGTTTGGGTTCCTTATCTAAGAAATAATGTGCTGGCATTGGAGAGAGTCTAGAGGATGTTCACAAGGATGATTCTGGGAATGAAAGGGTTATCATACGAGGAATGTTTGGCTTTGGGTCTGTACTCACTGGAATTTAGAAGGATGCGGGGGGGGCGGGGGTGGATCACATTGAAACCTTTTGAATGTTGAAAGGCTTAGTCAAAGTAGATGTGGAAAGGATTTTTCCATGATGGGAGAGTCTAGGACAAGAAGGCACAACCTCAAAATAGAGTGGTGCCCAATTAAGACAGATGTATAGAAATTTCTTTAGCTAGAAGGTGGTGAATTTGTAGAACTTGTTCCCACAGGAAGCTCGGGAGGCTAGGTTGTTGGATGTATTTGCAGGTTCTTAATTGGCCATGGCATCAAAGGTTAGAGTGAGAAGGCCAGGGAGTAGGCTGAGGAGGAGAAAAAAAGGATCAACCTTGATTGAGTAGCAGAGCAAACTCAATGGGCCAAATGGCCTAATTCTGCTCTTATGTCTTATGGACTTCTGGTCTTGTAATTTGTCTATTTGGGATCCTACTGGAACTAGACAGAAGGAATCGGAAGCTGAGGAAAAGTCCAAGGAGATGACTGAGCAATCTGGGAAACTTGCTGCTAAGTTCAAGGAATCCAGCTAGCAGGTGTCAAAGGTGGCAGAAACTCCTCTACATTGATCCTATAAGCCTCTACCCAAGGTGGGGGTTGGGGAGCAAGAGCCCTCTGTAATGCCTTGCTGCCATTGCCTGAGGATATAGACAGGGATTTGGGTTCTAATTTGGCCGTTGTTTCTACAAAGGAATTTTGTGAGCATAGGAAGAGGACTCACAGGTCTGGTCAAGTCACTCCCATCACCTAAGAAAGATCAGGAGTCATCCTTGAAGAAAGGTCTGGAGGAGATAGCAACACCCAGACTGGTTGAAATCCCTTCTGTCTACAAGGAAAAAGTCTTCAGCAAGGGAGTGACCGTACCAACTCTACATCTGCACAATAGACTTGCTGCTTAGTGCCTGTCCCCCGTGGGGTCGACTGTACATGCTCTCAGGACCAGAGAGAAGTGTAATGGAGGAGTATATGAGGGAAGCTCTTGCTACAGGCTTCATTCAGCCCTCCACCTCACTAGCTGGTGCAGGCTTCTTTGTACAAAAGAAAGACGGGAGCCTGTGGCCATGCATTGATTATAAAGGATTAAATTGCATAACAGCCAAGAATCGCTACCCCCTTCCACTCATGAATACGACATTCAAGATGCTCTAAAGAATGAGAGTATTCACAAAACTAGACCTATGGAGCGCATACAATCTGATCCATTTTAGGGAAGGCTATATGTGGAAATCTGCATTCAATACACCAACAACACACCTTGAGTAACTAGTTATGCCCTTCGGTCTAGCAAACGCTCCAGCCATTTTCCAAACCTTTATAAACAATGTGCTCTGGGATACTCTCCATAAATAGGGCTTTGTCTCTCTGGATGATATCTTAATCTTCTCGGTCAATGGAGGAGCAGGTTGTTCATGTCAGAGACATTTAGACCATGGACTTTACGCCAAGTTGGAGAAATCCGAGTTTCACCTGACAACTGTTTCATTTCTTGGGCTTCATTATCTCCATTGGCAATCTCAAAATGGACCTGACCAAGACCCAGGCAGTCAGAGATAGACCAGTATCAAACAAATCCAGTGATTCCTGGGGTGTGCTAACTTCTACCAGAAGTTCATCAGGAACTTTAGCTCGGTGGCAGCTCTGACGGCGCTAAAAAATCCATGGGCCCTTTGGTTCGGGCGATTGAAGTGGACACTGCTTTTGGCGTGCTTAAGCAGCGGTTCACAACAGCTTCCATCTTGGTTTCTCCTAATTCGGACCTTCCCTCCACCATGGGAGTGGATGCCTCAGACACTGGAGTTGGTGCTGTCTTGTCCCAAGGAGCAACTTCGGATGGTAAACTGCTGTAACATGCATTATTCTCCAGGCAGCTATCCTGGCAGAAAGGAGCTACGACATTGGGAATTGGGAGCTTCCCGTGGTTGTTAGCCTTGGAGGAATAATGTCATTGGCTGGGGGGGGCCAAGAACCCTTTTATCACTTTAACTTCTGCCTCTCTTTCCAGAACAAGAGGCCGAGGTTGAGGCCCCTGTGGCTGAAGATCTCATCCAATGCTGGAAGCAAAGATGGATTAGGGCAAGAGAATTTGCTGGAATCTACCCAGAAAGTGGAGACCAAGAAGAACTGGAAGAGAAGTCAAGGACCTGCTTGACAGCCTGGGCAACAGGTCTGTCAAGCACCAATTACACCTTGAAGCTCCCCAAACCTTAAAGATCATTCCTACCTTCCACATTTCTAAATTTAAATCTGTCAGTACCAGCTCCTTAGGTTTATTGAGGGAGAACAGGTCTTTACTGTGAAAAGACTTTTGGACTCAGATACTGTTCGAGGGGTTCAGCCATACCTCGTGGACTGGGAAGAATTTGGACACGATGAGAGGTGATTGGTACCCAAAGGAAACATCTTGGATCCTGCTCTCATCCACGATTACTATCACCCACCCAACAGGGTCATTAGGAGTCGGCCATGATAGAAGGGGTCCTGTTATGAGACGCCCCCAACGACGTCAGCTTCCGGGATTTAAACACCGAAACTCCCCACACTACGGGTAGCTTACGTGGCCCCTTTGAGGGTTTAGGGCAGTCTTGCTAACTGGTAATCATGTTTCGAGAACCAAGAATTGAGTATGTAAGGAACACCTGAATTGTGACTTGGTCATCAATTGCAAGAAAACTCGTGATATTATCTCACGTTTGCATGGAGCTCAGATCCTGTGTAATACTGTGTCTCCAAACTTATCAAGGACTCTTGTCACAATAGACCCTGGTAGGAATTTTGCGGTGAAGAGAATGGAACCCAGAGGGAATGGAGTGGTGAAGAGCGTGGATCCCACAGGGAAATATTGTGTTGTAGAGTGCGAATCCAATGAGGAACAGTGCAGAGCAGAGTGTGGATCCCAGGGAGAATGATGTAGAGTAGATTACAAATCCCCGGGGGAACGGTACAGAGTAGAATGCAGATCCCAGGGGGAATGGTGCAGAGTAGAATACAGATCCCATGGGGAACAGTGCAGAGTAGAATACAGATTCCAGGGGGAACGGTGCAGAGTAGAATACAGATTCCAGGGGGAACGGTGCGGAGTAGAATACAGATTCCGGGGGGAATGGTGCAGAGTAGAATACAGATCCCAGGGGATATGGTGCGGAGTAGAATACAGATCCCGAGGGAATGGTGCGGAGTAGAATACAGATCCCAGGGGGAATGGTGCGGAGTAGAATACAGATCCCGGGGGAACGGTGCGGAGTAGAATACAGATCCCAGGGGGTATGGTGCGCAGTAGAATACAGATCCCAGGGGGAACGGTGCGGAGTAGAATACAGATCCCGGGGGTATGGTGCGGAGTAGAATACAGATCCCAGGGGGAACGGTGCGGAGCAGAATACAGATCCCAGGGGGAATGGTGCGGAGTAGAATACAGTTCCCAGGGGGAACGGTGCGGAATATACTTTCCCACGGGGAATAATGCAGAGAACATCATAACACCACAAGATACAGGAGCAGAATTAGGCTATTTGGCCAACCAAGTCTGCTCCGCTATTTCTGCATGGCTGATCCAAATTTCCTCTCAGTCCCATTCTCCTGCCTTCTCCCCATATCTCGTCATGTCCTCTCCAATCAAGAATCTATCAACCTTTACCTTAAATGATTGAAGAATTGGCCTCCACAGCTGCCTGTGGCAAAGAATTTGATAGAATCTCCACTCTGGCTAAAGAAATTCGTCTTCATCTTCATTCCAAAAGGATGCCCCTCTATTCTGAGGCTGTGTCACCTGGTCTTGGACTTTCCCACCAAAGCAAACATCCTCTTCACATCCACTCTATCAAGGCCTTTCACCATTCGATAGGTTTCACTGAGGCCCTCAGGGCCTGGAACAGCTTGCAATCATTGAGGGAATGGCTGAGTTAAAGTCCTGACCTTAACCCTATAGAAATGTTGTGGAAGGACGTGAAGCAAGCAGTTCATGCAAGGAAGCCCATCTGTATCCCCTTTACAGCTCTCAGTTTCCCAAGACCTTCTCTCTGGTTATGGTAACTTCACACATTTCATGCCCCCTGACTCCTGGAATATCCACCATACCACCAGTGTCATCAAACAATGAAGACCGATGCAAAATTCAAGGTTCAAGATCCAAGATTCAAAAAACTTTATTGTCATTCTAACCGTACATCAGCTCTGCAGGGCAGAACGAGACAGCGTTTCCCAGGAGCAGTGCAATCATAACATAACAAACGCAACACTAAATAATAAACATAACAATAAATAGTAAAACACAACAGCCACATGTCAGTTAAAATCAAGTTATAGGTGTCCAGTGCAAGTTAAAAGTGTCCAAAGCGGAGTCAGGTGGAGCAGCTATTTAGCAGTCTGACTGCCTGTGGGAGGAAGCTGTTAGTAGCCTTGTGGTTTTAGTTTTAATGCTCCTGTAACGGTTGCCTGATGGCAGAAGAACAAACAGTTCATGGAGAGGGTGTGAGGGGTCTTTAATGATGTACCGTGTCTTCTGGAGGCATCGACTCTGAAAGAGGTCTTGGACAGAAGGTAGGGAGACCCCAGTAACCTTCTCTGCTCCCCTAACCACCCTCTGCAAGGCTTTTTTGTCGACAGCACTGCAGCTGGAGTACCAGGTTGTGATGCAAAAGGTCAGCACACTCTCAACCACGCCTCTGTAGAATGTAGTTAAGATGCTAGTGGGGAGTGATGCTTGTTTAAACTTCCTCAGAAAGTGCAATCTCTGCTGGGCCTGTTTCACTTTTTCGTTTTCCCCATTACTATCTCTCCAGCGTTGTTTCCAGCCGTCTAATATCCACTATCAGCTCTCTTTTACACTTTGTGTTGCTGAAGAAAATTTTTGTATCCTCTTTAATATTATTGGCTAGCTGACTTTCATATTCTATCTTTACCTTAATGACTTTTTTACTTGCCTTCTGATGGTATTTGAAAGCTTCCCAATCCTCTAACTTCCCACTAATTGTCGCACGATGATATGCTCTCCTTTGGCTTCTATGTTGGCTTTGACTTCTCTTGTTAGCCACGGTCGTGTCATCTTTCCTTTAGAATACCACATTCTCTTTGGGATGTATATCTCCCATGCCTTCCAAATTGCTTCCAGACATTCAAGCCATTGCTCCTCTGCCATCATCCCTGCCAGTGTTCATTTCCAATCAATCCTGGCCAACGTCTCTCTCATGCCTCTGTAATTTTCTTCATTCCACTTAATCCTGAAGAATCTGATTGCAGCTTCTCTCAGCGTACAGAACGCAAAGGGAATGGTGTGGTGTGCCGAGGAGTAAGGAACCCACATGGAATGGTATGGTGAGGTCTGGAATAGGGATCCCGGGGAGGAGGGGGGGGGGAATGGTATGGTGAGGTCTGGAATAGGGATCCCGGGGAGGCGGGGGGCGGGGAATGGTATGGTGAGTTCTGGAATAGGGATCCCGGGGAGGCGGGGGGGGGAATAGTATGGTGAAGTCTGGAATAGGCATCCCGGCGAGGCGGGGGGGGGGGGAATGGTATGGTGAGGTCTGGAATAGGGATCCCGGGGGGCGGGGGGAATGGTATGGTGAGGTCTGGAATAGGGATCCCGGGGAGGCGGGGGGGGAATGGTATGGTGTTGTCTGGAATAGGGATCCCGGGGGTGGGGGGGGAATGGTATGGTGAGGTCTGGAATAGGGATCCCGGGGGGGGCAGGGGGAATGGTATGGTGAGGTCTGGAATAGGGATCCCGGGGGGGCGGGGGGAATGGTATGGTGAGGTGTGGAATAGGGATCCCGGGGGTGGGGGGGGAATGGTATGGTGAGGTCTGGAATAGGGATCCCGGGGGGGGCAGGGGGAATGGTATGGTGAGGTCTGGAATAGGGATCCCGGGGAGGCAGGGGGGGGAATGGTATGGTGTTGTCTGGAATAGGGATTCTGGGGGGGGGGGGAATGGTATGGTGAGGTCTGGAATAGGGTTCCTGGGGGGGGCGGGGTGAATGGTATGGTGAGGTCTGGAATAGGGATCCCGGGGGAGGCGGGGGGAATGGTATGGTGAGGTGTGGAATAGGGATCCCGGGGGAGGCGGGGGGGGGGGAATGGTATGGTGAGGTCTGGAATAGGGATCCGGGGGGGGGTGGGGGGAATGGTATGGTGAGGTCTGGAATAGGGATCCCGGGGAGGCGGGGGGCGGAATGGTATGGTAAGGTCTGGAAAACGGATCCCGGGAGGCGGCGGGGGGAATGGTATGGTGAGGTCTGGAATAGGGATCCTGGGGAGGGGGGAATGGTATGGTAAGGTCTGGAATAGGGATCCCGGGGAGGGGGGAATGGTATGGTGAGGTCTGGAATAGGGATCCCGGGGAGGGGGGAATGGTATGGTGAGGTCTGGAATAGGGATCCCGGGGGGGGTGGGGAATGGTATGGTGAGCAACACACATCAAAGTTGCTGGTGAATGCAGCAGGCCAGGCAGCATCTCTAGGAAGAGGTACAGTCGACGTTTCAGGCTGAGACCCTTCGTCAGGACTAACTGAAGGAAGAGTTAGTAAGAGATTTGAAAGTGGGAGGGGGAGGGAGAGATCCAAAATGATAGGAGAAGACAGGAGTGGGAGGGATGGAGCCAAGAGCTGGACAGGTGATTGGCAAAGGGGATATGAGAGGATCATGGGACAGGAGGCCCAGGGAGAAAGACAGTGGGGGGGGGAAACCCAGAGGATGGGCAAGGGGTATAGTCAGAGGGACAGAGGGAGAAAAAGGAGAGAGAGAGAAAGAATGTGTGTATAAAAATAAATAACAGATGGGGTATGAGGGGGAGGTGGGGCATTAGCGGAAGTTAGAGAAGTCGATGTTCATGCCATCAGGTTGGACGCTACCCAGACGGAATGTAAGGTGTTGTTCCTCCAACCTGAGTGTGGCTTCATCTTTACAGTAGAGGAGGCCATGGATAGACCTGCTTTCTCTGGCGGACAGAGCGTAGGTGTTCAGCAAAGCGGTCTCCCAGTCTGAGTCGGGTCTCGCCAATATATAGAAGGCCACATCGGGAGCACTGGATGCAGTATATCATCCCAGCTGACTCACAGGTGAAGTGTTGCCTCACCTGGAAGGACTGTCTGGGGCCCTGAATGGTGGTAAGGGAGGAAGTATAAGGGCATGTGTAGCACTTGTTCCGCTTACAAGGATAAGTGCCAGGAGGGAGATCAGTGGGGAGGGATGGGGGGGACGAATGGACAAGGGAGTCGCGTAGGGAGCGATCCCTGCGGAAATCAGAGGTGGGGGAGGGAAAGATGTGCTTAGTGGTGGGATCCCGTTGGAGGTGGCAGAAGTTACAGAGAATAATATGTTGAGCCCGGAGGCTGGTGGGGTGGTAGGTGAGGACCAGGGGAACCCTATTCCTAGTGGGGTGGCGGGAGGATGGAGTGACAGCAGATGTACTTGAAATGGGGGAGATGCGTTTGAGAGCAGAGTTGATAGTGGAGGAAGGGAAGCCCCTTTCTTTAAAAAAGGAGGACATCTCCCTCGTCCTGGAATGAAAAGCCTCATCCTGAGAGCAGATGTGGCGGAGACGGAGGAATTGCAAGAAGGGGATGGCATTTTTGCAAGAGACAGGGTGAGAAGAGGAATAGTCCAGATAGCTGTGAGAGTCAGTAGGCTTATAGTAGACATCAGTGGATAAGCTGTCTCCAGAGACAGGGACAGAAATATCTAGAAAGGGGAGGGAGGTGTCGGAAATGGACCTGGTAAACTTGAGGGCAGGGTGAAAGTTGGAGGCAAAGTTAATAAAGTCAACGAGTTCTGCATGCATGCAGGAAGCAGCGCCAATGCAGTCGTCGATGTAGCGAAGGAAAAGTGGGGGACAGATACCAGAATAGGCTCGGAACATAGATTGTTCCACAAAGCCAACAAAAAGGTAGGCATAGCTAGGACCCATACGGGTGCCCATAGCTACACCTTTAGTTTGGAGGAAGTGGGAGGAGCCAAAGGAGAAATTATTAAGAGTAAGGACTAATTCCGCTAGACGGAGCAGGGTGGTGGTAGAGGGGAACTGATTAGGTCTGGAATCCAAAAAGAAGCGGAGAGCTTTGAGACCTTCCTGATGGAGGATGGAAGTATATAGGGACTGGACATCCATGCTGAAAATAAAGCGGTGGGGTCCAGGGAGCTTAAAATCATCGAAAAGTTTAAGAGCGTGAGAAGTGTCACGAACATAGGTAGGAAGGGATTGAACAAGGGGGGATAAAACCGTGTGAGGTATGCAGAAACGAGTTCAGTGGGGCAGGAGCAAGCTGAGACAATAGGTCGGCCAGGACAGGCAGGTTTGTGGATCTTGGATAGGAGGTAGAAACGGGAAGTGCGGGGTGTGGGAACTATAAGGTTGGTAGCAGTGGATGGGAGATCCCCTGAGCGGATAAAGTCGGTGATGGTGTGGGAGACAATGACCTGGTGCTCCTTAGTGGGGTCACGATCGAGGGGTAAATAAGAGGAGGTATCCGCGAGTTGTCGCTGTGCCTCGGCAAGGTAGAGGTCAGTACGCCAGACTACAACAGCAACCCCCTTATCGGCGGGTTTAATAATAAGGTTAGGATTAGTGCGGAGGGAGTGGAGAGCAGAGCGTTCAGAAGGAGTGAGGTTGGAATGGGGACAAGGTGCGGTGAAGTCGAGACGGTTGATGTCCCGTCGGCAGTTGGCAATAAAGAGATCCAGAGCAGGCAGGAGACCAGAGCGGGGTGTCCATGAAGAAGAGGAGGGTTGAAGACGGGAGAAGGGGTCATCGGTGGGGGTGGAAGAGTCCTTGCCGAAGAAGTAGGCTCGGAGACGGAGACGGCGGAAGAAAAGTTCCGCATCATGGCGAACACGGAACTCGCTGAGGTGTGGGCGAAGGGGGACAAAGGTGAGGCCCTTACTGAGAACAGAGCGTTCTGCCTCCGACAGTTGAAGGTCGGAGGGGATGGTAAAGACCCGGCACGAATGAGAGCTGGGATCAGAGGGGGGAGTGGGGAGGCTGGGGGTGTCAATGGAGAGGGGAGGGTTGGGGTGAGAGGAAGATGGAGCCTCTGAGGGCCCAGGAGTTGATGGTGGGATCTGAGGAAGACGGGGCTGCGGAGTGGTGGTGGGGGAAGGGGAGACGGGAGTCACAACAGCAGCACATAAAGACCCGGCCTGGAGTTCAAGGCTGGAGTCGCAGTTGGTGGTTGCACAATCGCTGTGAAGGTGTCCATGGTCGTTGCTGGAGTCCGGGTTTTGAATATGCCCCGAGGTGTTGGAGCTGGCGAGATCAATGTGTGTTGCTTGAATTTCCAGCATTTACAAAATTCCTGGTGTAATGGTATGGTGAGGTCTGGAATAGGGATCCGGGGGGGGCGGGTGGGGGTGCTGGGGGATGAATATCGAACTGTACAGTATGCTACAGGCCATTCAGCCCATAATGTTGTGCTAATCCCGATGAATGTTTATGGGAAATATCCTCCCTGTGTGTCAGCTATATCCTTCAATTCCTTTCATATCTAGGTGTCTACCTACAAACCTGAAGCTGTGCACTTCCAGCCCTACCCCTTGTGATCCACTCTGAATCTGAACATGTTTATGATCATTGACATTTGCTGTGAAAGTGGTTGTTTTGCAGTTGTAGGACGTGCAGAGATAACGAAATGGTTCCATTTAAAATCCGAGTGTACACAATACACTTCCTGAAATTCTTACTCTTCACAGAAACATCCACAAAACAAGAAACCCAAAGAACGAACGGCAGTAACATCAGATCCCGAAAGTCCCCCTCCCATGCACAAGCAGCATACAGCCTCCCCTCCCCGACTTTATTACTTTCAGTTGCGATGGATATTCTGTCCGAGGAATAGCATGGCACTCATTATTGGGCTGTGGACCAGCCAGCACCTCAAAGTCGCTGAAGCATTTGCTGTTTTCTCTGGTAATCTAGGATCTCATAATGCTCTTAATGGTCTGGGACCAGAGTACATCACAGAATCATATTTGTTATATAGTCCTCTTCGAGCTCTCAGGTCTTCTTCCATTGGTATCCCAAAGTTAAGCAACCCCCCTCAAAAGATAAGTGGCCGTTTAGCTTTTTTGAACTACACTCGTAAACTGTGGAATCAATACCAAAAACTATAAGGATGCAGACTCACTTGGCATGTTAAACACTAGCTCAAAACAGATTTTTTAACCTTGCTTTTAACATTTTTCTGTCTGTTATTTTCATGTTTATTTTTATTTTTGTTTTTATCTTTGCACTTTATCCCATTGTAAAGCACTTTGATCTACGTCATCTCTACGAATAGTGCTCCATAAATAAACTTATTGTTATTATGTTCTTGGCTCACCACCTTCAGCAGTTTCAGTGACCTCGTTTCCATCAGATGTGGGACGTTCACTGACAACCACAGTGTTCAGTTCCATTCACAGCTCTTTTGCACGTGAAGACACCCCCATCTGACATCCAGGCATGGGCTGAGAAATGACAAGTAGCCCGCCTGGAAATGTCCAGTCCAATCAAACCCCACAAAAGGTAGTGGGTACAACCCCAGTCTATCATGGGTGAAACTCTCACCAGCACCGAGCACAGCCCCGCTGGGCGCTTTTGCAGGAAAGCAGCATTCATCATGAAAGACCCACCACTGCTGCCATCAGGAAGAAGGTAGAGGAGCCTCAGGACCCACACCACCAGCTTCAGGAACAGTTATCAACCCTCAATCATCAGGCTTTTGAACCTCACTCTCCTTAACACTGAACTGTTCCCACAACCTAGGGCCTCACTTTCAAGCACACTTCACCTCATGTTCTCAATATTTATTGCTCTATTATTATCATTATTTCATTTTGTTTTCTCTTTTAGTATGTGCACAGTGTGGTTTTTTTGCACATTTGTTATTTGTCCGTCTTGTTGTATGTGGCCCTTCATTGATTCTATTCTGTTTCTCGTGTTTAGACAAATTGGAAGAATGGGCAAAAAAATGGCAGATGGAATATAGCGTGGGGAAATGTATGATAATGCACTCTAGTAAAAGGAACAATAGTGCAGCCTATTATCAAAATTCAAACATCAGAGGTGTAGAAGAACTTATGAGTCCTTGTTCAAGGCTTCCACAAGGTTAGTTCACAGGTTGAGTCTGTGGTAAAGAAGGCAAATGTAATGTTGCCATTTATTTCCAGGGGAATAGAACATAAAAGCAGGGAGATAATGCTGAGGCTTATAAGACACTAGTCAGGCTGTACTTGGAGTATTGTCTGCACCTCTTGCTACAGATGCTGCCTGGCCTGCTGCGTTCACCAGCAACTTTTATGTGTGTTGCTTGAATTTCCAGCATCTGCAGAATTCCTGTTGTTTGGAGTATTGTCGACAGTTTTGGGCCCCATATCTCAGAAATGTTGTGTTGTCATTGCAGAGAGTCCAGAGGAGGTTCATGATTAGGATTCTGGGAAGACTCAATGCGCTGAATGGCCTAATTCTGCTGTGTCTCATGGTCTTGTGGAATGCCCACAAGAAAATGAATCTCAGGGTTGTTATGGTGACATACACAGTGTAAATAAATTTACTTTGAACAAAAGATCGCTTGACCATTTGTGCATGACTTGCAGTGATATTGCGGCGGGGGAACCTGACATCGGTGCTGGGGAAAATGCTAGATTCAGTTATCAAAGATGTGATAACAGCACATTTGGAAAGCGGTGAAATCATCAGACAAAGTCAGCATGGATTTGTGAAAGGAAAATCATGTCTGACAAATCTCAGAATTTTTTGAGGATGTAACTAGTAGAGTGGATAGGGGAGAACCAGTGGATGTGGTATACTTGGATTTTCAAAAGGATTTTGACAAGGTCCCACACAGGAGATTAGTGTGCAAACTTAAAGCACCCGGTATTGGGGGTAAGGTATTGATGTGGATAGAGAATTGGTTGGCAGACAGGAAGCAAAAAGTGGAAATAAACGGGACCTTTTCAGAATGGCAGGCAGTGACTAGTGGGGTACCGCAAGGCTCAGTGCTGGGTCCCCAGTTGTTCACAATTTATATTAATGACTTAGACGAGGGAATTAATTGCAGCATCTCCAAGTTTGCGGATGACACGAAGCTGGGCGGCAGTGTTAGCTGTGAGGAGGATGCTAAGAGGATGCAGGGTGACTTGGATAGGTTAGGTGAGTGGGCAAATTCATGGCAGATGCAATTTAATGTGGATAAATGTGAAGTTATCCACTTTGGTGGCAAGAACAGGAAAACAGATTATTATCTGAATGGTGGCCGATTAGGAAAAGGGGAGGTGCAATGAGACCTGGGTGTCATTGTACACCAGTCATTGAAAGTGGGCATGCAGGTACAGCGGGCGGTGAAAAAGGTGAACGGTATGCTGGCATTCATAGCAAGAGGATTCGAGTACAGGAGCAGGGAGGTACTACTGCAGTTGTACAAGGCCTTGGTGAGACCACACCTGGAGTATTGGGCGCAGTTTTGGTCCCCTAATCTGAAGAAAAACATTCTTGCCATAGAGGGAGTACAAAGAAGGTTCACCAGATTGAATCCTGGAATGGCAGGACTTCCATATGATGAAAGACTGGATTGACTAGGCTTATACTCACTGGAATTTAGAGGATTGAGGGGGGATCTTGTTGAAACGTATAAAATCCTAAAGGGATTGGACAGGCTAGATGCAGGAAGATTGTTCCCGATGTTGGGGAAGTCCAGAACGAGGGGTCACAGTTTGAAGATAAAGGGGAAGCCTTTTAGGACCGAGATGAGGAAAAACTTCTTCACACAGAGAGTGGTGAATCTGTGGAATTCTCTGCCACAGGAAACAGTTGAGGCCAGTTCATTGGCTATATTTAAGAGGGAGTTAGATATGGCGCTTGTGGCTAAAGGGATCAGGGGTATGGAGAGAAGGCAGGTACAGGATTCTGAGTTGGATGATCAGCCATGATCATACTGAATGGCGGTGCAGGCTCGAAGGGCTGAATGTCCTACTCCTGCACATATTTTCTATGTTTCTGTGTTTCTATGTTAGGGTATTGGTTAGCGTAACACTTTGCAGAACCAGTGATCACCAGTCAGGTTCAATTCCACCACTCTCTGTAAGGAGTTTGTACGTTCTCCCTGTCACTGCATGGGTTTCCTCCCACGTTACAAAAATGTATGCGTTTGGGTTTGTGAGCTATGGGCGTGCTATGTTGGTTCCAGAAGCATGGAAGTAATTTCGGGCTGCCCCCAGCAGGTACCTGAAAACTGCTGGTTATTGAGGCAAATGACATATTTCACTATGTTTTGATGTTTCAATGTACATGTGAAAAATAAGTTTTATCTTTAATCTCTTTGCAATACGCACAATATGCTGCAGGAACTCATTAGGTAAGGCAGTATCTATGGAGGGAATAACCAGTGATTGTTTCAGTCCAAGACACTTCAACAGGACTGGAGAGGAAGGGGGACGATGGCAGAATAAGAAGGTCGTGGAGGGTAAGGTGGGCAAGATGGCAGGTGACAGGTGGAACCAAGTGAGTGGGGGAGGGGGTGAAGTAAGAAGCTGAAAGGTAATAGGTGGATGGGGTAAAGTTCTGAAGAAGAAGGAATCTGATAGGAGAGGAGAGTGGTTAAAAGGAAGGAGAAGGTGATAAACAGGTAATGAGATGAAAAGGGGGTAGAGGGGGATCAGAATGAGGAATGGAAAAATGGAGAGTGGAAGAGATTACCAGAAATTGGAGAAACCGATCTTCATGACATCATGCTGAAGGCTACTCAGTTGGAATATGAGGCATTGCTCCTCCTGGGTGGAAGCTCTGGAAATCCTCCCTGTGAGAGCACCTTCAACAGAAGGACCTCAGGATGGGCAAGGAGGTGGTTCACCTACACCTCCTGATGGGCAGGGAGAGTGGGCAAGGTAGTGGTTCACCTACACCTCCTGATGGGCAGGGAGAGTGGGCAAGAAATGCTGGCCCTGTCTGCAATGGTCAGTTCATGAAAAGCTATTTTTAAAAGTTGCAAAGGACTCCAACTAGCCTTAGCATGACACATAGACAAAGAAGACAAAATGTTAACGTCCTTCAGAATCAGGTTTAATATCACTGCCATATGTTAAGAATTGTTGTTTGGCGGCAGCAGTAACTTTGCAATACATTAAGGTTCGTCCATCATCGTTGATGAAGACCTCGATGCTCAACCCGGCACAGATGGAAAACGTTCCCGGGAGCAGCCCGATGGATTCGAACCCAGGAACCTTCACTCCAGAGTCCAGCGCTGATGTCACTGCGCCACCAGCCGGCTGATGGTGCCAAGACTAGCGCGTGATTTGGATTTAAGTGAGGGAGAGTTGCGCAGCGTCAGCCTCACTCTCTCTTCCCAATTCCCATCTGGATCCAGTGGCAAGACAGAGTCGAGATGGCTGGAGATGGGACTAGGTGCAGTGGATGACCAGGACATCTTCTGTGTCTTGTCCTGCTCTACACGTTCCACGACCTTTGCAGAGACTGCCTTCTTGACTGTTGGACCTTCCATTGGTCTCGTCCACTCAATCCGCCAGAGTCTGTCTTCACATGCTGGGATAGACAACTCCCTATCTCACCGAGGGTTTGAGACCCGTCGGCTACCCTCACCTGGTTTAGCCGGCTTGTCAAAGCCGTTGCCCGGGGTGTGGCTGCTGTCGCATGCAAACAGCTGCGGGGAGCCACAGGTGAGAGCTGAGTGCCAGGTGGGGACCAAAGGTGGACAAACTGCCCTGAAAAGGACGCGACATGTTCCCCCACCATAGGTGCTACCCCTCCCTGACACCCCATACACCCCACCAATACATAATAATAATAGTAACAATAACCTTTGCTCGATGGATAATTTTAAATTATACACTCCTTCATCAGTTAAGCTAAAGCAATTCATTCAAATAGTAGAACTATTTTCACAGGATCACACAAGACAAAGGAGCAGAAGTAGGCCATTCAGCCCATCGAGTCTGCCCCGCCACTCCACTATGAGCTAAACTATTCTCCCATCTAGTTCCAATTTCCGGCTTTTTCCCCATATCCCTTGATACCGTGACAAATTAGATACCTATCAATCTCCTCCTTAAACGCCCTCAATGATCGGGCCTCCACAGCTGTATGTGGCAACGAATTCCATAAATCCACGACCCTCTGGCTAAAAAAATTTCTCCCATCGCGTCGGTGCGGGAGCAAGGAGTGCTCGAGGTCAACGGACGACTGGAGATCGGAGGATCGGAGGATCAACCGTTGTCGGCAGGCTGAGGAAGATCGGGACTACCTAGGCATTACCTGAGGAGGAAGGTAAAACTGCGCAGGCGCGGGTGACATCAGCGGCGAGCGCGGAGTTTAAAAAGAGGTCCACTTTCAGGTGCAGGCAGCAGAGTGCGCGGGAGCAGAGTGCTGGGCTTTGGCTCAGTGGGCTTCGGCGTAAGGGGGTCTTCAGTGAAAGGTAATCAGTGAGCCTGAGTACGTGCTTGCTGAGGGAAAAAGGTAAGGTTGGTAGGTACTTTTTCATTTATTCTGATTAATCTGGGATCAGGTAATGGGGGAGATAGTTAGAGCAGTGGTGTGCTCCGTATGCAATATGTGGGAGGTCAAGGTCAACACAGTTGTCCCTGATGACCACACCTGCAGAAGGCGCATCCAGCTGCAGCTCCTAACAGAGCGAGTTAGGGAATTGGAGCTGGAGCTGGATGAACTACGGATCATTTGGGAGGCAGAGACAGAGATAGATAAGAGTTATTGGGAGGTAGTCACACCGAAAAGACGGGAGGTAGGTAACTGGGTGACTGTCAGGAGATGGAGGGGGAGCAGGCAGAGAGAGCAGAGCACCCCTGTGGCCATTCCCATCAACAATAAGTATACCGTTTTGGATACTGTTGGGGGGATGACCTACCAGGAACAAGTTGCAGTGGTCCTGTCTCTGGCACTGAGGTTGGACCCTCGACTCAGAAGGGGAGGAGGGAAGAGAGGACAGCGGTAGTGATAGGGGATTCTATAGTCAGGGGGGCAGATAGGAGATTTTGTGGGGGAGATCGGGAGTCTCGGATGGTATGTTGCCTCCCTGGTGCCGGGGTCCGGGACATCTCAGATCGGGTGCAGGTTATTCTCGAGAGGGAGGGCAAGAATCCAGATGTTGTGGTCCATGTAGGGACCAATGACATGGGTAGGAAGAGTGAGGGGGTCCTGCGTAGTGAGTTCAGGGAGTTAGGTGCGAAGCTGAAGGGCAGGACTTCCAGGGTAACAATCTCAGGATTGCTACCTGTGCTACGTGCGAGTGAGGCGTGGAACAGAAGGATTATACAGATCAATACGTGGCTGAGAGGATGGTGCAGGAGGGAGGGCTTCAGGTTTCTAGATCATTGGGCTTTGTTCCAGGGAAGGTGGGATCTGTTCCGACAGGACGGTTTACACCTGAACTGGAGGGGTACTAACATTCTTGCAGGAAAGTTTGCTAGTGCTGCTTGGAGGGGTCTAAACTAAATTTGCAGGGGGCAGGGATCCAGAATGTGAGAGAGGATAGCAAGATGAAGTATAAAGGACAGGTGGGGACTACACGGTTCCGGAATATTAAGTGTGAAGTAGAGAAAGGTGAGGCGGAATGAGTGATAAGGAGGATACATGTGCAGAGGGATGTTCTGATGGAGCATGGAGTTAAATGTGCAGAAAGAGTAAGTAAATTTAAGAAAGACAACAAAATTCAAGGGGCGTATAGCCCGGTGAGAGTTCGGGGAGCTGGGTTATGCACAATAGGCAGCGATTTAAACAGAGAGAGGAGAAATGGGTTAAAAATTCTATATCTGAATGCTCGAAGTGTCAGAAATAAGGCGGATGAGCTTGAAGCTCAGGTGTGAATGGGTAACTATGATGTTGTTGGAATAACGGAGACATGGCTGCAGGGGGATCAGACCTGGGAACTGAATGTACAAGGGTATACGTGCTATCGAAGGGACAGAAAGGTGGGCAGAGGGGATGGGGTGGCCCTGTTGGTGAGGAATGAGATTCAGTCCCTTGCAAGGGGGGACATAGAATCAGGAGAAGTAGAGTCAGTGTGGATAGAACTGAGGAACAGTAAGGGCAAAAAGACCCTAATAGGTGTTATCTACAGGCCCCCAAACAGTAGCATGGATACTGGGTGCAAGTTGAATAGGGAGTTAACAATGGCATGTGGCAAAGGAAATGTCGCAGTAGCTATGGGGCATTTCAACATGCAGGTGAACTGGGAAAATCAGGTTGGTACTGGACCCCAGGATAGAGAGTTTGTAGAGTGCCTACGGGATGCATTTTTGGAGCAGCTTGTACGAGAGCCGACCAGGGATAAGGCTATTCTGGATCTAGTGTTACGCAATGAACAGGATTTGATAAGTGATCTTGAAGTAAAGGAGCCATTAGGAGGTAGTGACCATAATATGATAAGTTTTTATCTGCAAGTTGAGAGGGATAAGGGCAGATCAGAAGTGTCAGTATTGCAGTTGAACAAAGGAGACTATGGAGCCATGAGGGAGGAGCTGGCCAAAGTTGACTGGTCGGATATCCTAGCAGAAAAGACAGTGGAACAGCAATGGCAGGTATTCTTGGGAATAATGCACAAGGTGCAAAATCAGTTCATCCCCCGGAGAAGGAAGGATTCAAAGGGGGGAAAGTGGCCACAGTGGTTGACAAAGGAAGTCAGAGATAGCATAGCATTAAAAAAGAAGTATAACAGAGCTAAGGTGAGTGGGAAGACGGATGATTGGGAACTTTTTAAGGAGCAACAGAACTTAACTAAAAAGGCAATATGGGGAGAAAAAATGAGGTATGAATGCAAGCTAGCTAGGAATATAAAGGAGGATAGCAAAAGTTTCTTTAGGTATGTTAAGAGAAGGAAGATAGTTAAGAACAATGTTGGGCCCTTGAAGAATGAATTGGGGGAAATTGTTATGGGAAACAGAGAAATGGCAGACGAATTTAATAAGTACTTTGGATCTGTCTTCACTAGGGAAGACACAAGCAATCTCCCAGATGTATGGATGGGCCAAGGACATAGGGTAACAGAGGAACTGAAACAGATTGACATTAGGAAGGAAACAGTGATGAGTAGACTGATGGGACTGAAGGCTAACAAATCCCCAGGTCCAGATGGTCTGCATCCTAGGGTACTAAAGGAGGTGGCTCTGGAAATTGCAGATGCATTGGTGATCATTTTCCAATATTCCTTGGATTTAGGATCAGTTCCTGAGGATTGGCGAATGGCTAATGTTATCCCACTTTTTAAGAAAGGAAGGAGGGAGAAAACAGAGAACTATCGCCCTGTTAGCCTAACATCAGTAGTGGGGAAGATGCTAGAGTCCATTATTAAAGATGAAATAGCGGCATATCTTGATAGCAGTGATAGGACTGGGCCGAGCCAGCATGGATTTACCAAGGACAAACCATGCTCGACTAATCTATTGGAGTTTTTCGAGGATGTAACCAGGAAGATAGACGCGGGAGATCCAGTGGATGTGGTGTACCTTGACTTTCAGAAGGCATTTGATAAGGTACTACATAGGAGATTGGTAGGTAAAATCAGAGCTCATGGCATTGGGGGGAGGATATTGACATGGATAGAAAACTGGTTGGCAGATAGAAAGCAAAGGGTAGCAGTGAATGGGTGTTTCTCGGAATGGCAGGTGGTGACTAGTGGGGTGCCGCAGGGCTCAGTATTGGGACCTCAGCTGTTTACGATTTACGTCAATGATCTAGAGGAAGGCATCGTGAATAACATCAGCAAGTTTGCTGATGATACTAAGCTGGGTGGCAGTGTGACATGTGATGAGGATGTTAGGAGAATTCAAGGTGACTTGGATAGGTTGGGTGAGTGGGCAGAATCTTGGCAGATGGCGTTTAATGTGAATAAGTGTGAGGTTATTCACTTTGGGAGCAAGAACAGGAAGGCAGATTATTATCTGAACGGTGTGGAGTTAGGTAAGAGTGAAATACAAAGAGATCTAGGAGTACTTGTTGATCAGTCTCTGAAGGTGAATGAGAAAGTGCAGCAGGCAGTGAAGAAGGCTAATGGAATCTTGGCCTTTATTACAAAGGGAATTGAGTACAAGAGCAAGGAAATCCTTTTGCATTTGTACAGGGCCCTGGTGAGACCACACCTGGAGTATTGTGTGCAGTTTTAGTCTCCAGGGTTAAGGAAGGACATCCTGGCTGTGGAGGAGGTGCAGCGTAGGTTCACTAGGTTAATTCCTGGGATGTCCGGACTGTCTTACGCAGAGAGGTTAGAGAGACTGGGCTTGTACACGCTGGAATTAAGGAGATTGAGGGGGGATCTGATTGAGACATATAAGATTATTAAGGGATTGGACAAGATAGAGGCAGGAAATATGTTCCAGATGCTGGGAGAGTCCAGTACCAGAGGGCATGGTTTAAGAATAAGGGGTAGGTCATTTAGGACAGAGTTGAGGAGGAACTTCTTCTCCCAGAGAGTTGTGGAGGTGTGGAACACGCTGCCTCAGAAGGCAGTGGAGGCCAATTCTCTGGATGCTTTCAAGAAGGAGCTAGATAGGTATCTTATGGATAGGGGAATCAGGGGTTCTGGGGACAAGACAGGAACCGGGTATTGATAGTAGATGATCAGCCATGATCTCAGAATGGCGGTGCAGGCTCGAAGGGCCGAATGGTCTACTTCTGCACCTATTGTCTATTGTCTATTGTCTATTGTTTTAAATGGGTACCCTCTGATTTTAAGACTGTAGCCTCTTGTCCTGGACTCACCCAACAAGGGAAACAGCCTTTCCACATCTACTCTGTCCAACCCTTTCAACATTCGAAATGCTTCTATGAGATCCCCTCTCATTCTTCTATACTCTAATGAATACAGTCCACAAGCCGACAAACACTCCTCATATGTTAGCCCCTGCATTCCAGGAATCATTCTCGTAAATCTTCTCTGAACTCTCCCCAACATCAGTGCATCCCTTCTAAGATAGGGGGCTCAAAACTGCACATAGTATTCCAAATGAGATCTCACCAGTGCCCCACAGAGCCTTGTCAACACCTCCTTACTCTTATACACTATTCCTCTTGAAATGAATGCCAACATAGCATTCGTTTTCCTTACTGACAATCCAACCTGGTGGTTAACCCTTAGGGTATCCTGCACGAGGACCCCTAAGTCCCTTTGCACTCCCGATTTTTGAATTTTCTCCCCATCTAAGTAATAACCTGCCTGATTATTTCCTATTACAAAATGTAAAACCATACATTTCTCAACATTGTATCTCATCTGCCATTTCTTTGCCCACTCTCCTAAACTGACCAAGTCTCTCTGCAGCCTTTCCGTTTCAACACTTCCTGCTACTCCATCTATCTTGGTGTCATCTGCAAAATTAGCCACAAAACCATTTAATCAATTATCTAAATCATCGATATACATTGAAAAAAGAAGCGGCCCCAACACCAACCCCTGCGGAACACCACTAGTAACCGGCAACTGATCAGAATAGGATCCCCTTATTCCCACCCTTTGCTTTCTGCCTATCAGCCAAAGCTCCACCCATTCTAATATCTTTCCTGTAATTCCATGGGCTCTCATCTTATTAAGCAGCCTCTTATGCGGCACCTTATCGAAGGCCTTTTGAAAATCCAAATACACAACATCCACAGCCTCTCCCTTATCAATCTTATTTGAGATCGCCTCAAAAAATTCCAATAGGTTGGTGAGGCAGGATCTTCCCTTCATGAAACTATGCTGGCTTGGGCCTATCTTGTCATGCACCTCGAGGTATTTCATAACCTCGCCCTTGAGGATTGACTCCAATAACTTTCCAACTATCGATGTCAGACTAATAGGTCTGTAATTTTCTTTTTGCTGCTTCCCTCCTTTCTTAAATAGTGGAACTACATTTGTGACCTTCCAGCCCTCAGGAACCATGCCAGAGTCTATTGATTCCTGGAAGATCATTTCCAATGCCTCCACAATCTCTAAAGCCACCTCCTTCAGAACCCGTGGGTGCACCTTATCCAGTCCAGGAGACTTATCTATTCTTAGTCCATTTAGCTTCCTAAGCACTTTCTCTGTACTTAGTATCTTAGTATCCTTTTTTATATTAATTGCCAACTTCCTTTCATAATTCATCTTGACTGTACCTAATTCTATTCCCTGACTATCAGGTATCTGGCTATCAGGTATGTTGCTAATGTCTTCCACTGTGAAGACTGATGCAAAATACTCATTTAGTTCCTCCGCCATGTCTTTGTTACCCATTATAATTTCTCCAGCATCATTTTCAATCGGCCCTATAACTACCCGTGTCAGTCTTTTACTCTTCATATATTTAAAAAAAACTCTTAGTATCCTTTTTTATGTTAATTGCCAACTTCCTTTCATAATTCATCTTTTAGAAACATAGAAGCATAGAAACATAGAAAATAGGTGCAGGAGTAGGCCATTCGGCCCTTCGAGCCTGCACCGCCATTTATTATGATCATGGCTGATCATCCAACTCAGAACCCCGCCCCAGCCTTCCCTCCATACCCCTTGACCCCTGTAGCCACAAGGGCCATATCTAACTCCCTCTTAAACATAGCCAATGAACTGGCCTCAACAGTTTGCTGTGGCAGAGAATTCCACAGATTCACCACTCTCTGTGTGAAGAAGTTTTTCCTAATCTCGGTCCTAAAAGGCTTCCCCTCTATCCTCAAACTGTGACCCCTCGTTCTGGACTTCCCCAACATCGGGAACAATCTTCCTGCATCTAGCCTGTCCAATCCCTTTAGGATCTTATACGTTTCAATCAGATCCCCCCTCAATCTTCTAAATTCCAACGAGTACAAGCCCAGTTCATCCAGTCTTTCTTCATATGAAAGTCCTGCCATCCCAGGAATCAATCTGGTGAACCTTCTTTGTACTCCCTCTATGGCAAAGATGTCTTTCCTCAGATTAGGGGACCAAAACTGCACACAATACCTTGGTGTGGTCTCACCAAGGCCTTGTACAACTGCAGTAGTACCTCCCTGCTCCTGTACTCAAATCCTCTCGCCATAAATGCCAGCATACCATTCGCCTTTTTCACCGCCTGCTGTACCTGCATGCCCACTTTCAATGACTGGTGTATAATGACACCCAGGTCTCGTTGCACCTCCCCTTTTCCTAATCGGCCACCATTCAGATAATAATCTGTTTTCCTATTTTTGCCACCAAAATGGATAACTTCACATTTATCCACATTAAATTGCATCTGCCATGAGTTTGCCCACTCACCCAATCTATCCAAGTCACCCTGCATCCTCTTAGCATCCTCCTCACTGCTAATCCTTCAAATTTGAAACTGAACTCAATCATATTATGATCACTACTTCCAAGGGGTTCCATTACCTCCAGCTCCCTAATCGCCTCAGGTTGATTACACAGCACCCATTCCAAAACAGCCGATCCCCTGGTGGGCTTATGGACAAGCTGCTCCAAAAAGCCATCCTGTAGGCATTCTACAAACTCCCTCTCCCGAGATCCAGTACCTTCCTGACTTTCCCAATCCACTTTCATATTAAAATCCCCCATAATTATCTTGACATTTTCCTTCTGACATGCTTTTCCTATTTCCAGCTGTAACTTGTAGTCCGCATCCCAGCTGCTTTTTGGAGGCCTGTATATAACTGCTATTAGTGTCTTTTTACCCTTGCCATTTCTTAACTCGACCCATAAGGATTCTGCCTCTTCTGATCCTATGTCCCTTCTTTCTAGTGATAGTACAGCTCATTTAGATCAGTATCTGTTACCGATTTTGCTATATTTCTATCGCACATCAAGTTATCCTGTCTATTCACCTGCCTGTCCTTCTTGCCATCTTTGCTGCACAGTATCTTTGACTTATTTCTATTTCCCTCCTCCTTGACCCTAACACCCTGGTTTCCTTCCCCCTGCCAACTTAGTTTAAACCCTCCATAACAGCGATATTAAACAATCCCGCCAGGATATTAGTACCCTTTGAGTTCAGGTGTAACCCATCGTTTTTGTATACGTCATACCTCCCCCAAAATAGATCCCAAAGATCCAAGAATTTGAAGCCCTGCCCTCTGCACACATTCATCTGCTTAATTCTGCTATTCTTACCTTGATTAGTGTGTAGCTCAGGCAGTAATCCTGAGATTATCATTTTGTAACTCGGGATTACTGCCTGAGATTTTGAGATTTTCAAAAGATATAAATGTGAACTTTGGACCGGAGAAGTAGAGAATATTAAACATAAAGAAAGGTGAAATAGAGCCAATAGAATACAAAACAGAGCAGCGGGACACAATACAACTGATGGATGGATATGAAGCTTATCAGTATCTGTGATATCAACAAGCAAAGAAAATAAATCATAGCGTGATAAAGGAAAAACTTAGCAGAATTCACTTCCAGACTTACAGAGTTCAACAGTAAAAATATAACAAAGGCAATAAACACTTGCGCTATACTATATTAATGTATTCTTTTGGCATAATATCTTAGACTGAAACTGATCTGGAAAATTTACAAGGTAAAACCACTCAGAGAGTGGTTGGTGTGTGGAATGCACTGCCTGAGTCAGTGGTGGAGGCAGATACACTAATGAAGTTTAAGAGACTACTAGACAGGTACACGGAGGAATTTAAGGTGGAGGCTTATATGGGAGGCAGGGTTTGAGGGTCGGCACAACATTGTGGGCCGAAGGGCCTGTACTGTGCTGTACTATTCTATGTTCTATGTTCTATGTTCTAAGTAAAATAAGAACTGAAATGACAAATTTCAGAAAACATTATGTACATTCCAATGCAGTTAGATTAACACTACATAGGACAGATGGGGGAAGAGGAATAACAGACTTTAAAAATCTACACAACAATCAGATAAAACTTCTAAGGATATATTTTCATCAATGAAAACAGGAATCAGCACTGCATGCAAGCACACGCAATTCCAATTGGAAGTTTACACCACTAAACTTAAATGAGAGCACGACCCAGAAAAATGAAGACACTATTGAAGAAAAAGTTATACAATCGAAGAGCATGACCCTCCATGGAAGACATCCCCACAATGTGAGAAGACTAGATGTTGACAAGGAAGCATCGAACGCCTGGTTCAGAGTTGGGGAACCTCTTCCCAGAAATAGAAGGGTTCCTTGTGGCAAATCAGGTCCAGGTGGTTAATACACAAAATATCAAAAATACATGATAAAAGACCAACAAGTTCAAGATGATAAATGTAGAAAATGCCAGGAAAAAACAGGAACAATCCAGCATATTACAGGATCCTGTAGCAGTTTAACTCAATCTGATTACGCAGACAGGCACAATCAAGTGACAAACATCATTCATCAAAAGCTTGCTTTAAAATACAAACTCATTAATGAAATCAGACCTTTCTATAAATACAAGCCTGATCCAGTTTCAGGGTCAGAATACCACAAATTATATTATGACCAATCAGGTATTACAGATAAGACAATCCATAATAACCATCTGGATATAATAATACAGGAAAAACAAGTAAGAACAACTTATTGAATAGATATAGCCATTCCAAACATGCATAACATACAGAAATCAATGTGAAAAAAGCACCTGGAATATGCTGAATTAAAAGAGGAAATTGAAAGACTATGGAACATGTACAAGGTATATCTTGGCCCAATAGTAATGTCTGCAACTGGTGTCATCCCAAAGGCACTACAGAATAGTATTAAACAATTAGGGCAGAAAGCCCCAATAATAAACACCACTAGAATAATCCGGAAGTTCCTAGCAATTGAGAAATGATTGTGCTTGGCTATGCCCGTACCTCAGGTTTTACCAGCTTGAGCTGAGAGAAAAAAGTGATAATAACAAATGAACTATAAGGAGCCGGATGATTTTTGGAGGAGCTGACCTGGGCACAGGCCGTGCTGCTGTCTGCTACTTGAAAGCACTGGAGTTGCTGCATGAAGGCGGCGTGCAGAGAAACTGTGAGTGACTGTCTTTGACGTTTCTTTTGCAATCTCGGGACCCTGTTGGACATTGATTGCCGAAACAAACATGAGAAAATCTGCAGATGCTGGAAGTCTGAGCAACACACACAAAATGCTGAAAGGGATTTAAATTTTTTCAGGGCAGGCCTCCCTGGAAGAGACTTCACACAGTAGTAATCCAATCATAAATGAGAGAAAATCTGCAGAAAACTTGCTGGAAATCCATTTGATTGCTGTAAGCCTGATTCCCTTATTTGAAGGAGACAGGAGGTGAGGCAGCAGAGTTGCCTCTGTTGTACTGGGGACTAAGCCACAAGCTGCAGGCGTGCCTGCTACTGCAGTCCAGGTGAGGAAGAGATGTCAGGAGCCGTGTAGTGTGGTGTCCCTTCTCAGTTGGGGGGAGTAGGGTGCTGCCCTCCAGAGTTTGATCAGTGGAATTACAGGCTGGACTGCCTGGAACAACCAATTTGTGGAACTTGCTCAGGGTCTTGGACTGAAAATGTGTTTTCTTGCTTGCCTATGTTTTTTTTTCTCTCTCTCATTATTTTGCACGTGAATCTTTTTTCCAGCTTGGCCCCTGAGAAACTCTGTCTCATTTGACTGATTTGATCTGAATCGAACAGTGCAAAACGAGAGTAAACAAAAAATAGTAAGGTAGTGTTCATGGGCTCATTGTCCATTTAGAAATCTGATGGCAGAGAGTAAGAAGCTGTTCCTGAAATATTGAGTGTGCATCTTCAAGCTCCTGTACCTCCTCCTTAATGGTAGCAACGAGAAGAGGGCATGTCCTGGTGATGGGGGTCCGTAATGACGAACACTGCCTTTTTGAAGCATCACCTTTTGAAGGTGTCCTCGATGCTGGGACGACTAGTGAGCATCATGGAGTTGGCTTGAATGCAGACATTAGATAGCATTAAATACAGCAGTGCTGCTGCCTCCCAAGTGTGAGGTTTCACACATTCATTGACAATAACCCGTGTGACATTATAATACCTGTTCTCCAAATTTCATTCGGTAGATTGATTTCTCAGTCACTTTTTAAATCAATAAGTACTTTTGTGAACCTCAGGGTAGTATATGATGACGTATATGTATATTGATAATATAGGGCACCATGGTAGTGTAGCATTTAGCGGTTCAGGTGTCAGAGTTCAGAGTTCAATTCCAGAGTCCTCTGAAAGAAAGATTGTATGTTCTTCCTATGTGTGCCAGTGTTTCTCCCACAGTCGAAAGGTGTCCTGTTTAGTAGGATAATTGGCCAGTGTAAATTGTCCTGTTATTAGGCTAGTTTTATTGGATGTTTGGAGTGACAACACGTCTTGTAAAGTGGTTTGTTGTGTCCAATCTTAGGCAGCTCCCTCACCTTTGGTCCCCAATGAACAGTCAGCTCTCACTGGTAGCTGTAAGCAGCTGTTTGCATTTGACAGCAGCCACACCACTTCAACAGGCTGCCTAATCCAGGTGAAGGCTGCTGGAGAGCCTCACAGCCTGGTGTGATTTGGATGTGCCTATCCAAGCAGGCGAAGCCAGCTCTGGTGGATTGGGTGGGTGAGATCCAATGGCCAAGATGGTGGTACTGCAACGCTCCGTGGAGTGTGAAAGGCATGACAGGACAAAGAAGACATCATGGTCATCTTCTGCAACCAAAGACGACCCCAGTTTTGACAACTACTCGTGCCACTGGACCAGGATTTCCAAGGTCGAGAGAGTGGAACTGCCTGAGTGCAGCTTTTCCACTTTACAAACTCTCCCACACAGGTTTCCTGTCATCGTTGGGTATGACAGACAACCAGCAGGCAGGGTTTAAATCAGTGGGTTGCTGGGTCGCACAGCTGAAAGAGCCAAAAGGCCTGTTCCACACGGTGCGTCTAAATAAATAAATGAAGAAAAAGAATTTCAGGATGTATATTGTATACATTTCTCTGACATTAAATGTACCTATTGAACCTATTGAAATAAAATCGCAAATCTCAGGCTTGTATATGGCGACAAATATGTACTTTGACGTTAAATTGACCTTGAACTTTGATCCGTTCTACACAGACAGTAGGCAGAGATAAAGTTTAAAATAAGAATTATGAGTCAGAAATACAGAGAGCACCATCCTGTGAATTTGCTTCTCTTCAGACACGTGGACAAACTGATAAACGACTACTTTCTCCAGGACACATGATGCAGAAAATAGCACAGCCACAAACACACACCCAGTGAATGGAAACTCACACCTCACAACACAAATAGCAGCTTCATCACCACGTTCTGATGAAGATATTATCACAAAAGATGTACTTCACTCCTTATGCAGGCAGAAGCCAAATGGGATGGCAATACTGCTGACAAGAATCCTCGACAGGATACATGCTGTTAAAAGGTTTTCCTGCAATTCCCAGCAGTACATTACCTCTCACATCACAGGCCCTCTGATACTGCACAGGATGACATTTCAGTTTGGTGACATTTCCATTCTTATCGACACACCGTGTCCTGTGGTTTAACAAGATGTGACTGTGAAACTGTTGCTAAATTATGGGTGGTTTTGTGCTGTGGTCAGACACAGGTTTCTTGGAAACTGGATCACCACAGTGTGATGTCAGTTCACTTGTAGCCTGGGCGACCTGACGTTACACAGCAGAGAAAGCGCCGTGATGTGAAAGAGTGATAGTAAGTCCAAGAAAGGGAATATTTTTCCAAGTGGATAAATAACTTCAGAAATAACACTGGGAGCAGAAACAGTTGCATGTTTATGAAAGCTCACAGTCAGCCTGAGTGTACACTAATCGTGTGCTCCTTTGTCTATGTGCTAGTGCGTTGTTTACGTTGATATCTCTGAGAATCTATCCTGGGCCCAACATATTGATGCAGTCACAAAGCAGGCATGACAGCGGCTATACTTCAGTAGATGTTTGAGGAGCTTTGGTCTGTCACCAAAGACTCGCAAATTTCTACAGATGTACAGTGGAGAGCATTCTAACTGATTGTATCACCTTCTGGTACGGAGGGGCCACTGAACAGGATCAGAAGAAGCTGCAGAAAGTTGTAAACTCAGCCAACTCCATGATGGGCAACAGCCTCCCCAGCATCCAGGACACCTACAAAGGCGATGCCTCAAAAAGGCAGCATCCATCGTTAAGCACCCCCATCACCAGGACATGCCCTCTTCTCATTGCTACCGTAAGAGAGCACAGAGCCTGAAGACACACACTCAATAATTTGGGAACAGCTTCTTCCCCTCTGCCATCAGATTTCTGAATGGACATTGAACCCAAGAACACTTTTTCAGTATTTTCCTCTCTTTTTACACCACATATATAATTCATGTTTTCATATATACTGATTGTAATTTAGAGTATATTTTATGTCGTGCAGTGTACTGCTGCCACAAAACAAAAAGTTTCATGACATTTGCCGGTGAGGTTAAGCTTGATTCTGATTCTGACATATGAACCTATTGGCACAATTACACAATCAATGTGAATGTTACACAGTGGTGAGACAAAATTGCACAGTCATTATGAATGTTACACATTGGTGAGGCACAATTACATAATCATTGTAAATGTCGCACAGTGGTGAGACAAAATTTCACAATCACTGGGTACAACCTCAGAATAGAGGGATGTCTATTTAGAACATGGAAGCAGAGAAATTTCTTTCATCAGTGGTTGCTGAACCTGAGGAACTCATTGGCAGAGGCAGCTGCAGAGGCCAGGCCATTGAGGTGGAGACTGATAGTTTGGATGTATCGGTATTTCACTGGAGTAAAGGGAATTAGAAAGAGACGAGAGAGAAGCTGGCCAAAGTTGAGTGGAAGGGGAATACCAGTAGGGATGATGGCAGAACTGCAATGGCTACGGTTCCCGGGGACAATTCAGAAGGCACAGGAAAGGTACTTCCCAAAATGAAGAAGTATTCTAAAGGGAAGATGAGGCAACTGTGGCTGACAAGGGGAGTCAAAAACAGCATTAAAGAAAAAGAGAGGGCATATAATAGGCCAAAAATTAGTTGGCATGTAAAGGATTGGGGGGGTTTTAAATACCAACAGAAGGCAAGTAAAAGAGCCATGAAAATAAAGGATGAAATAAGAAGATAAGCTAGCCAATAATATAAAAGGATACTAAAGCTTTTCTTCAGATATATAAAGAGTGAAAGAGAGATGAGAGTGGATATCAGACTGCATGGGAAATTATCACGGAGAAGTAGTAAGGGGGGACAAAGAAATGACAGAGGAAGTTAATAAACATTTCATCAGTCTTCACTGTGGGAGACACTAGCAGAATGCTAGAGATGTGATAGTGTCAGCGGGCAGAAGTAAGTGTTGTGTGTATCACTAAGGAGAAGGTGCTTGGGAAGGTAAAAAGTCTGAAGGTAGATAAGTCACCTCGACCAGATGGAAGACTCCCCAGGGTTCTGAAAGAGCTGGCTGAAGAGACCATGGAGGTATTAGTAATGATCTTTCAGGAATCACTAGATTCTGGAATGGTTCTCCGGGACTGGAAAATTGCAAACGTCACTCCACTCTTCAAGGAGAGAGGAAGGCAGAAGTAAGGAAACTATAGACCAGTTATCCTGATGGAGTCTATTATTAAGGATGATGTTTTGGGATACTTGGAGGTACATGACAAAATAGAGCAAGGTCAGAATAGTTTTCTTAAGGGAAAATCTTGTCCGACAGATCTGTTGGAATTCTTTGAGGAAATATCAGGCAGGGTAGACAAAGGAGAGTCAATGGATGTTGCTTATTTGGATTCTCAGAAGGCCTTCTACAAGGTGGTACATGTGAGGCAGCTTAACGAGTTAGGAGCTCATGGTATTACAGAAAAGAGACAAGCATTGTTAGAAGATTGGCTGACTGGCAGGAGGGAAATAGTGGGAATAAAGGGATCCCATTTTGGTTCGCTGCCTGTGTTCCACAGGGGTCTGTGTTGGGACCACTTCTTTTTACATTGTATGTCAGTGATCTGGATGACAGAATTGATGGCTTTGTGGGCAGGTTTGCAGACAATACAAAGATAGGTGGAGGGGAAGGTAGTGTTAGGGAAGCAGGGAGTCTGCAGAAGGACTTTGACGGAATGGGAGAATGAGTAAAGAAGTGGCAGATGGAATATAGTGTCGGGAAGTGCATGGTAGAAGGAATATAGGCATAAACTGTTTTCTAAATGCAGAGAAAATTCAAAAATCAGAGGTGCAAAGGGTCCTTGTGTAGGATTCCATCAAGGTTAATTTGCAAGTTGAGTCAATGGTATGGAAGGTAAATGCAATTTTCACATACATTTTGAGAGGACTAGAATACAATAGCAAGGATACAATAAAAGGCATTGGTCAGACCACACTTGGAGTATTGTGAGCAGTTTTGGGCCCCTTATCAAAGAAAAGATGTGCTGGCATTGGAGAAGGTCCACAGGAGGTTCACACAAATAATTACAGGAGTGTTTGATGGTTCTGGGCCTGTACTCGCTGGAGTTTAGAAGAACGAGGATCTCATTGAAACCTTTCAAATGTTGAAAAGCCTAGAAAGAGTGGATGTGGAGAGGGTTTTTCCTTTGGTGGGGAGCCTAGGACCAGAGGACACAATTTCAGAATAGAAGGATGTCCTTTTAAAATAGAGATGAGGAGGAATTCCTTTAGCAGGAAGGTAGTGAATTTGTGGCATTCTTGTCGCAGACATCTGTGGAGGCGAAGTCACTGGGTATATTTAAAGCAGGGGTTGATAGTTCTTGATTAATCAGGGTGTCAAAGCTTACCAGGAGAAGTCTGGAGAATAGAGCTGAGAGGGATAATAAATTAGCCATGATGAAACTGCAGGGCAGACTTGATGGGTTAATTCTGCTCCGATGTCTTATGGTCTTATGGTATTTCTGTAGGGAGCAATACCCTGTCCATTTTTGTAGATCATTTGAACAAACACCCTATCGTTTCCTCATCCATCACTCAATTACCTCCCACTTCCTCATAACCTGGCCACAAATGCAACCCAAACCTCCACCATGAATGATTACTGAGTCATGGGGAAATGAGGAACAATCCTGGTGTCATTGGAACCCCATGAGAACTGCTCATCTGAAGCAGAAGGAAGAGGATTTGTGCCTCTTGATATTCCAAAATGAAGCCAATTTCAGCTGTGGTCACTGTTACAACATAGGAATACCTCCTCTTTTTAAATAAAATCTGTGATCTCCTGCAGGCTGCCTAGGGAGTGTCCCAGACCGTGGGTCAATATCACAGCTGAGAGACAGAAAGCAGAGCTCTGTATCATGTGATCCAACCCTCCGCTGTGGGGCCTGGCCTTCTGACTCATAGACGGGGGAACTTTCCACAGCCCCACAGCTGACACCACCACCAGTGTACCTCACGTGATGAGCATGTACTACAGCTGACACAGACACAGACTGGCAGCCTGCAGTGTACGTATTTACCCCCGTAATGGGGGCAGCCTGCAGTGTACGTATTTACCCCCGTAATGGGGGCAGCCTGCAGTGTATGTATTTACCCCCGTAATGGGGGCAGTCTGCAGTGTATGTATTTACCCCCGTAATGGGGGCAGTCTGCAGTGTATGTATTTACCCCCGTAATGGGGGCAGTCTGCAGTGTACGTATTTACCCCCGTAATGGGGGCAGCCTGCAGTGTACGTATTTACCCCCGTAATGGGGGCAGTCTGCAGTGTATGTATTTACCCCCGTAATGGGGGCAGTCTGCAGTGTACGTATTTACCCCCCCCGTAATGGGGGCAGTCTGCAGTGTATGTATTTACCCCCGTAATGGGGGCAGTCTGCAGTGTACGTATTTACCCCCGTAATGGGGGCAGTCTGCAGTGTATGTATTTACCCCCGTAATGGGGGCAGTCTGCAGTGTACGTATTTACCCCCCCCGTAATGGGGGCAGTCTGCAGTGTATGTATTTACCCCCGTAATGGGGGCAGTCTGCAGTGTATGTATTTACCCCCCCGTAATGGGGGCAGTCTGCAGTGTACGTATTTACCCCCCCTGTAATGGGGGCAGTCTGCAGTGTATGTATTTACCCCCCCCCGTAATGGGGGCAGTCTGCAGTGTACGTATTTACCCCCGTAATGGGGGCAGTCTGCAGTGTATGTATTTACCCCCGTAATGGGGGCAGTCTGCAGTGTAGGTATTTACCCCCCCGTAATGGGGGCAGTCTGCAGTGTATGTATTTACCCCCCCCGTAATGGGGGCAGCCTGCAGTGTATGTATTTACCCCCGTAATGGGGGCAGTCTGCAGTGTATGTATTTACCCCCCCGTAATGGGGGCAGTCTGCAGTGTACATATTTAACCCCCCGTAATGGGGGCAGTCTGCAGTGTACGTATTTACCCCCCCCCGTAATGGGGGCAGTCTGCAGTGTATGTATTTACCCCCCCGTAATGGGGGCAGTCTGCAGTGTATGTATTTACCCCCCCCCGTAATGGGGGCAGTCTGCAGTGTATGTATTTACCCCCGTAATGGGGGCAGTCTGCAGTGTAGGTATTTACCCCCCCCGTAATGGGGGCAGTCTGCAGTGTATGTATTTACCCCCCCCCGTAATGGGGGCAGTCTGCAGTGTATGTATTTACCCCCATAATGGGGGCAGTCTGCAGTGTATGTATTTACCCCCCCATAATGGGGGCAGTCTGCAGTGTACATATTTAACCCCCCGTAATGGGGGCAGTCTGCAGTGTATGTATTTACCCCCGTAATGGGGGCAGTCTGCAGTGTAGGTATTTACCCCCCCCGTAATGGGGGCAGTCTGCAGTGTATGTATTTACCCCCCCCCGTAATGGGGGCAGTCTGCAGTGTATGTATTTACCCCCCCCGTAATGGGGGCAGTCTGCAGTGTATGTATTTACCCCCATAATGGGGGCAGTCTGCAGTGTATGTATTTACCCCCCCGTAATGGGGGCAGTCTGCAGTGTACGTATTTACCCCCCCCCGTAATGGGGGCAGTCTGCAGTGTATGTATTTACCCCCCCGTAATGGGGGCAGTCTGCAGTGTATGTATTTACCCCCGTAATGGGGGCAGTCTGCAGTGTAGGTATTTACCCCCCCGTAATGGGGGCAGTCTGCAGTGTATGTATTTACCCCCCCCCGTAATGGGGGCAGTCTGCAGTGTATGTATTTACCCCCGTAATGGGGGCAGTCTGCAGTGTATGTATTTACCCCCCCGTAATGGGGGCAGTCTGCAGTGTATGTATTTACCCCCCCATAATGGGGGCAGTCTGCAGTGTACATATTTAACCCCCCGTAATGGGGGCAGTCTGCAGTGTACGTATTTACCCCCCCCGTAATGGGGGCAGTCTGCAGTGTATGTATTTACCCCCTGTGATTTGCTGCACATGTCCATCTTATCAGTAGTGAGTCATGATCCCACTTGCCCTCATTAAGCCCATTTCCCCAACTCCATTTTGATTTACGTAGCTGTACAACTGCTAAACATTGTAACTGTATCTATCATTTCCTCTGGTAGCTCGTTCCATATAACCATTGCAACAAAACCCCTCAGATTCCGGCACACCCGTTAGTGCAACACTTTCGAGCACCAGTTGTAAGAATAGGATTCAATTCCCTCCATTATCAGTCAGGAATTTGTATGTTCTCCTTGTAACTGTGTCGGTTTCCTCTGGGTGTTCCAGTTCCCTCCCACATTGCAAAGACATATTAGTTTCTTTGATATGATGTCTAATGTAGTATTTACACTTAATATTTATTTTACCAAAATAACACACAAATAAAAATGCCGCAGGCACTGACAGTAATCCCGAGATTACTAACTCTGAGGTGCTGCTTCTCAACTTCCTTCCTAACTCCCTGTAGTTATTCAATGAAGGCAAGTAGCTTCTTCACTGCTAACCACCTGTACCAGCACTATCATGTACACCCCAAGATTCCTCTGGACATCAGTGTTCTCAGGGTTCCTGATGTTTATTGTACATGCCCTGTTAGTATTGATGTGTGCGTGCATGTGGACAAGAGTGTTTGTTATTGCATCTCTCCAAAAAAACGCACAATAAACTTATTAGTTCACACACACCCAAACGGTCGTAGGAAGAGCTTCTTTCCTTCCACCAGCACTACCTCACTATTTTTGCTCTCTTTTAGCACTGCTGACTTTTTAATATATTTCTTATTATAATTTACAGTCTATTTTATGTTCTGCTGCAATAAATTTCACAGCATATGTTGTGATAGTAAGTCTGATTCTGATTCGGATTGGGATTCTGAACGGTGAAATGGATTATTGTTGCAGGATTACAACAATCAAACTCCCATAAACCAATCTTCTGTTCAAGATTTCCAGATTTTTTTTTACAGATTTGATCCTATTTGATAGATTAACCACTTTGTGAAGGTCGAGGGCAACGGAATCGGAAGTGTGAACTTCTCAACGATCACAGAGTGGAAGGTTGGCTGCCCTGCGTTCCTCCACAAGAAATGCAACAGTTAATGGTCAGCACTGCCTAAAGAATGCAGCATATGCACGGCTCTTAACATTGTCAGTGATCTCTTCCATCCATCCAACACCCAACTACCAGGCAGGAGGCACTGCAGTGTGAGGACAAGGACTGTTGGAATGGGAAACAGCTCCTTCTCCCAACGGTAAGACAACTGAACTCCCTGCACAACTCAGGTCTCATCACGTATGAATCCCCAGTAGAGTTAGACTCAGTACCTTTGAACTTCTGTCATAAATACTCCTTATTATGTGTTAATTTATTTGTGGTATTATTACTTTTGTGTTATGTGTGTGAGTTATATGTACGGTGTTGTGCACCTTGGTCTGGAGGAATGTTGTTTTGCTTGGCAGTGTACATATGTATAGTTGAATGACAATAAACTTGAACTTGTAGTTGAGTTCTACATTTGCTTAGATGAGGCACTGTCCACAAGGAGTGTGCTCACAAACTCAGACCAATGGGATGGGGAAATGGGAAATGAAAATCCCCGGGCCGCGTCAGCAGCACAACGGCTTGAGGTAACGTGGCAGTCAGCAAAGTTTTCAAATCCAAGTGTTTTCTGAAAGAATTCAAATGGCAGATTATTAGATTTGTCTCAGTTCCAAGCCCATTGCTGGAAAGTTATTAGCAAACTTGTGGTGCTGACCAGAAGCAGCGGATTGAAATCCTAGTGGTTTACGTTTTGATGATTGAGTGATTTCGTTCCAGTGATCACTGATAGAGTCGCAGAGTCACAGAAACTGCAGCACAGAGGGAAGCTCTTCAGTACATCCAGTCCGTGCTGAGCTAAACTCAACTCTCCACTCACACAACCCGTAATAGGGATCCATTTAGAAATTGAAGAAATATGCTTTGCCGATTGTTGCAAAACACAAATCTATGAGATTATAGGGGGGAAAAAGATGACATTGTGCTCAGTGGGAACTGAGAAACTCTTCTTCAGGAAGTGTCACCGCCCACTTACTTCTGTAATTACAGATGTGCAAATGAACTCACTGAAGTTCTTAACCTGAAAGGTGATGCATTTAATTGAAATGAGTTGCTAGGATGTCCTTTTAAAACAGAGATGAAGAGAAATTTTTTTAGCCAGAGGGCAGTGAATCTGTATAATTCATTGCTTCAGATGGCTGTGGAGGCAAGTCATTGGATGTATTTAAAGTGGAGGTTGATAGGTTCATGATTAATCAGGTTGCCAAATGTTACAGGGAGAAGGTAGGAGAATGGGGTTGAAAGAGATAATAAATCAGCATTGATGGAATAGTACAGCAGACTTGATGGGTCAAATGTCCTAATTCTGCTCCATGTCTCATGGTCCTATGGTTTTACGGTTAGTTGTATGAAGAAGGATAAAGTTTAGAGTGGAAAGTTTTCTGTAAGTAACTTGGAGACATCAGGTGCCACATTATATCTGATGGTTGGTGAAAGTGAGGTCTGATAATCTCAACAAGTTTAAAAGAAAATTCCATTCCAATTGAACAAAGCACTGAACTATCCAGTTTGAAAGTGGCCCCTGTACTGCAATCCTGTTTTGGAAAGAAACAGAGGACTGAAGAACGTAACTCAAGGTGGCACCGCTGAGACTGATGTGCTGGTCCCAATCACAGCACCTCCACCCTGGGAAGCAACCTGCCACGGCCAGTGCACATCTCAGTAGCAGAACCCACCAGTTTGCATCTCAAATTCAAGTTCAAGTTTATTGTCGTTCATTCGTACACATGTGACAAGCTAAACAAAACAGTGTCCTCAGAGGCCAAGGTGCAAAACACAGTACATACAGTCACACACAGTACATACAGTCACACACAGTACATAGAGTCACACACAGTACATACAGTCACACACAGCACATACAGTCACACACAGTACATAGAGTCACACACAGTACATACAGTCACACACAGCACATACAGTCACACACAGTACATACAGTCACACACAGTACATGCAGTCACACACAGTACATACAGTCACACACATATACATATAGTCACACACAGCACATACAGTCACACACAGTACATACAGTCACACACAGTACATACAGTTACACACAGTACATACAGTCACACACAGTACATGCAGTCACACACAGTACATACAGTCACACACAGCACATACAGACACACACAGCACGTGCAGTCACGCACAGCACATACAGTCACACACAGTACATACAGTTACACACAGTACATGCAGTCACACACAGTACATACAGTCACGCACAGCACATAGTCACACACAGTACATACAGTCGCACACAGTACATGCAGTCACACACAGTACATACAGTCACACACAGTACATACAGTCACACACATATACATATAGTCACACACAGCACATACAGTCACACACAGTACATAGTGTCACACACATATACATATAGTCACACACAGCACATACAGTCACACACAGTACATACAGTCACACACAGTACATGCAGTCACACACAGCACATACAGTCACACACAGTACATACAGTCGCACACAGTACATGCAGTCACACACAGTACATACAGTCACGCACAGCACATACAGTCACACACAGTACATACAGTCGCACACAGTACATGCAGTCACACACAGTACATACAGTCACACACATATACATATAGTCACACACAGCACATACAGTCACACACAGTACATAGAGTCACACACAGTACATACAGTCACGCACAGTACATAGAGTCACACACAGTACATACAGTCACACACAGCACATACAGTCACACACAGTACATAGTGTCACACACATATACATATAGTCACACACAGCACATACAGTCACACACAGTACATACAGTCACACACAGTACATGCAGTCACACACAGCACATACAGTCACACACAGTACATACAGTCGCACACAGTACATGCAGTCACACACAGTACATACAGTCACGCACAGCACATACAGTCACACACAGTACATACAGTCGCACACAGTACATGCAGTCACACACAGTACATACAGTCACACACATATACATATAGTCACACACAGCACATACAGTCACACACAGTACATACAGTCACACACAGTACATACAGTTACACACAGTACATACAGTCACACACAGTACATACAGTCGCACACAGTACATGCAGTCACACACAGTACATAGAGTCACACACATATACATATAGTCACACACAGCACATACAGTCACACACAGTACATACAGTCACACACAGTACATACAGTTACACACAGTACATACAGTCACACACAGTACATGCAGTCACACACAGTACATACAGTCACACACAGCACATACAGTCACACACAGCACGTGCAGTCACGCACAGCACATACAGTCACACACAGTACATACAGTCGCACACAGTACATGCAGTCACACACAGTACATACAGTCACGCACAGCACATAGTCACACACAGTACATACAGTCGCACACAGTACATGCAGTCACACACAGTACATACAGTCACACACAGTACATACAGTCACACACATATACATATAGTCACACACAGCACATACAGTCACACACAGTACATACAGTCACACACAGTACCTACAGTCACACACAGTACATACAGTTACACACAGTACATACAGTCACACACAGTACATGCAGTCACGCACAGCACATAGAGTCACACTGTTATGTACCCCGTAACTGGGTTGCCAAACCAGCAGAAATGGATCACTCAGTTGGAGTCTGGATTACTAGAACTAAGAAAGTTTTATTAAAGAAACAAGCAACACAGTACTCTAATCAAAAGGATAATGAATGCAACAGTTCAGCAATGATAAACACACATGTACACAGAATTAAGATAACAGGATCAATCAAGCTCTATCGTTGTCTCGGGGTAAATGACCAGTTTCAAAGTGACACAAAGTCCAGTTCAATTTAGTTCAGTTCGCAGTAATTGTTGCCATGGCGATGGACAGTGGGGGGGGGGGAGGAGAGAGAGAGCAAAACGAATGAATATTCAAAACAGCTTCCACACACAGACCTTCGCAGTCAGCTTTCGTGCGAGCCCTTTGTAATGTCATCTGAGGTCACCGACCGTGACCCCTCCGTTTCCAGATATGATCGTTTCCCTGCGGTGAACCTGGCACCCAGGCAAGGGTGGACACACACCAGGTTCCCGCCGATCGTGCCTTTCCACCTTGAGTGTCTAAGGCTTGATCCCGCGATCAGCCGTCCAAAAGCTTTCCACCGACTGGTGAGAGGCGCACCGCTTCCAGGGTCTCGTTACCTCGGGTGTCGTGTGTGTCCTGCCTTAGCGAACCTGTCCCTTTTTATCCCCCTGCTGGGGTATCGCCTGTCCATCACTTCAAACAGTTCAGGGTTCAAAGGGGGAGCCGCTCCAGACAGCTCTCTCTCCCGTCCCTTCATTACACATCTCCAAATCTGCCCCATTGTCTTCCTTATCTCTCTCTCTCCCGAAGACAGGTGGCAGACCAACTGCTGATCACACAGGACAGCTAACATCTATGTGTATTCTTGTCACAACACACAGTACGTACAGTCACACACAGTACATACAGTCACACACAGTACATACAGTCACGCACAGTACATAGAGTCACACACAGTACATACAGTCACACACAGTACGTACAGTCACGCACAGTACATACAGTCACACACAGTACGTACAGTCACACACAGTACATAGAGTCACGCACAGTGCATACAGTCACACACAGTACATAGTCACACACAGTACATACAGTCACGCACAGTACATACAGTCATGCACAGTACATACAGTCACGCACAGTACATACAGTCATGCACAGTACATAGTCACACACAGTACATACAGTCACGCACAGTACATACAGTCATGCACAGTACATACAGTCACGCACAGTACATACAGTCATGCACAGTACATAGTCACACACAGTACATACAGTCACGCACAGTACATACAGTCATGCACAGTACATACAGTCACAGACAGTACGTACAGTCACGCACAGTACATAGAGTCACGCACAGTACATACAGCCACACACAATACAGTGCATACACACACACACAGAACAGTCACACACAGTACATAGAGTTACAATGCAGTGGGTAGGTTTGTTAGAGCTGTTGGTGAGGGTTTAAACTAATTTGGCAGGGGGTGTGAACCAGAATGAAGGGATTCCGGATTGGATGGCTAGTAAAAAAGCGAAGATAGCGTGCAGTCAGACTGTCAGGAAGGGCAGGTAGATGATGGGAAAAATTGCAGCCAGCCGGGTGGGTATCAGTGCAATAGGGATGCAGAATCAAAAAGGGTAGCAAATACAGTGTTATTTCTCAATCCACAGAGTATAAGAAATAAGATGGATGATCTTGTTGCATTTTGACAGATTGTTGGGTATGATGTTGTGGCCATCACTGAATCGTGGCTGAAGGATGGTTGTAGTTAGGAGCTGAATGTCCAAGGTTACACATTATATCGGAGGGATAGGAAGGTAGGCAGAGGGAGTGTTGTGGCTCTGCTGGTAAAGAATGGCACCAAATCATTAGAAAGATGTGACATTGGATTGGAAGATGTTGGATCCTTGTGGGTTGCGTTAAGAAGCTGTAAGGGTAAAGGGACCTTCTTGGCAGTTATATACAGGCTTCCCATCAGTAGCTGGGATGTGGACCACAGATTACTATGGCAAACAGAAAAAGCGTGTCAAAAGGGCAATGTTATGATAGTCAGGGGAGATTTAAACATGCAGGTCAATTGGGAAAATCAGGTTGATAATGGATCTTAAGAGAGTGAATTTTTTGAATGCCTATAGGTTACGTTTTTAGAGCAATTTGTCATGGAGCCTACATACAGTGGTATGAGAGAGGATTTGGCCAAAGTGAATTGAAGGAGATGTCAGCAGAGCAGCAATGGTGTGAGCTTCTGGGAAAAATGAGGGAGGTGCAGGATAGATGTATTCCAAAAATGAAGAAATCCTCAAATGGCAAAATAGTACAACCATGGCTGACAAGGGAAGTCAAAGCTGATGTTAAAAGCAAAAGAAAGAGCATACAACAAAGCAAAAATTAGTGGGTACAGAAAGGAGTGGGAAGTTTTTAGAAACCTACAGAAAACAACTAAAAAATCATTAGGAGGGAAGAGATGAAATATGAAAGCAAGCTAGCAAACAACATCAAAAAGGATAGTAAAAGCTTTTTCAAGTATGTAAAAAATAGAGAGATGAGAGTAGATATAGAACCGTTAGAAAATGAGGCCAGAGAACTAATAATGGGGACAAGGAAATGTCAATGAACTAAAGGGGTATTTTGCATTAGTTTTCACTGTGGCAGACACTAGCAGTGTGCCAGGTGTTGAAGGGAAGAGAAGGGAGTGCAGTTACTATAACAAGAGAGAAGGTGCTCAAAAAGCTGAACGACCTAAGGGTACACACACGCGAAGCAGAGGAACTGTATTCTGGGGTTCTGAAAGAGGTAGCAGTAGAGATTGTGGAGGCATTAGCAAAGATCCTTCAAAAATCATTCAACAGAAGAGTGGAAAAGTGCAAATGTCACTCCACTCTTTAAGAAAGGAGGAAGGCAGCAGAAAGGAAATTACAGACCAGTTAGCCTGACCTCAGTGGTTGGGAAGATGTTGGAGTCAATTGTTAAGGATGATGTTACGGAGTACTTGGTGACACAGGGGAAGATAGGACAAAGTCAGCATGGTTTCCTTCAGGGAAAATCTTGCCTGACAAACCTGATGGAATTCTTTGAGGAAAATGCCAGTAGAATAAATAAAGGGGATGCAGTGGGTGTTGTATATTTGGATTTTCAGAAGATCTTTGACAAAGTGCCACACATGAGGCTGCTTACCAGGTTAAGAGCCCATGGTATTACAGGAAAGTTACTAGCATGGTTAGAGCATTAGCTGATTGGTAGGAGGCAGCAAGTGGGAATAAAAAGATGCTTTTCTGGCTGGCTGCCTGTAACTACTGGTGTTCTGCAGGGGACGGTGTTGGAACTGCTTCTTTTTATGCTGTATATCAATGATTTAGATGTTGGAATAGATGGCTTTGTTGCCAGGTGTACAGATGATACGAAGACTGGTGGAGTGGCAGGTAGTGTTGGAGGGTTAGGGTTAGGAAAAGAGTGAGGTGGAGGATAAATGTGTGGCTGAAGGATTGGAGAAGGGGACAGGGATTCAGATTTCTGGATCATTGGGACCTCTTTTAGGGTAGGAGTGACCCGTACAAAAAGGACAGGTTGCACTTGAATCCGAGGGGGACCAATATCCTGGCAGGGAGATTTGCTAAGGCTGTTGAGGAGATTTTAAATTAGAATCACTGAGGGGTGGGAACCGAACTGAAGAGACAGAGGAAGGGGTTGTTGGCTCATAATTCGAGAAAGCTTGTAGACAGTGTGAGAGGGAGGATAGGTAGGTGATAGAGAAGGAATACGCTCAGACTGATGGTTTGAGATATGTCTATTTTAATGCAAGGAGTATCATGAACAAAGCGGATGAGCTTAGAATGTGGTTCAGTACTTGGAGCTATGATGTTGTGGCCATTACAGAGACTTGGATGGCTCAGGGGCAGAAATGGCTACTTAAGAGTACCAGGCTTTAGATGTTTCAGAAAGGACAAGGAGGGAGGCAAAAGAGATGGGGGTGTGGCACTGTTGATCAGAGATAGTGTCACGGCTGCAGAAAAGGAGGAA